>NW_024607199.1:0-20169 GCF_018296145.1 Oncorhynchus tshawytscha | reverse complement strand
GGAGGGGGTGGAGGGGCGGCAGGTAGACTAGTGGTTAGAGGGAGGGGTGGAGGGGTGGAGGGGCGGCAGGTAGACTAGTGGTTAGAGTGGAGGGGTGGAGACGGCAGGTAGACTAGTGGTTAGAGTGGAGGGGCGGCAGGTAGACTAGTGGTTAGAGTGGAGGGGTGGCAGGTAGACTAGTGGTTAGAGTGGAGACGCGGCAGGTAGACTAGTGGTTAGAGTGGAGGGGCGGCAGGTAGACTAGTGGTTAGAGTGGAGGGGCGGCAGGTAGACTAGTGGTTAGAGTGGAGGGGTGGAGGGGCAGCAGGTAGACTAGTGGTTAGAGTGGAGGGGTGGCAGGTAGGCTAGTGGTTAGAGTGGAGGGGTGGCAGGGTAGACTAGTGGTTAGAGTGGAGGGGAGGCAGGTAGACTAGTGGTTAGAATGGAGGGTGGAGGGGCAGCAGGTAGACTAGTGGTTAGAGTGGAGGGGTGGCAGGTAGACTAGTGGTTAGAGTGGAGGGCGGCAGGGTAGACTAGTGGTTAGAGTGGAGGGGCGGCAGGTAGACTAGTGGTTAGAGTGGAGGGGCGGCAGGTAGACTAGTGGTTAGAGTGGAGGGGCGGCAGGTAGACTAGTGAGAGTGTTGTTCTGTTGACATGACAGTGAATGGGGTTGTTCTGTTGTCATGACAGTGAATGGGGTTGCCATGACAGTGAATGGGGTTGACATGACAGTGAATGGGGTTGTTCTGTTGTCATGACAGTGAATGGGGTTGTCATGTTGACAGTGACTCCTCACGCTACAGTTTAAAGATGACTTCCTTCTATCTTTGGAGATGTGTCTATGTTTAATCACACAGCTACACTATGAATGAGGAAGTGAAGTATTACCTTACCTCACTGTCTGACAGTAGAGGAAAAACACATAGGCTACCATATGCTACCATATGCTACCATAGGCTACCATATGCTACCATAGGCTACCATAGGCTACCATATGCCACCATACACTACCATAGGCTACCATAGGCTACCATATGCTACCATATGCCACCATAGGCTACCATAGGCTACCATAGGCTACCATATGCCACCATAGGCTACCATAGGCTACCATATGCCACCATAGGCTACCATAGGCTACCATAGGCTACCATATGCTACCATATGCCACCATAGGCTACCATACGCTACCATATGCCACCATAGGCTACCATAGGCTACCATATGCTACCATATGCCACCATAGGCTACCATAGGCTACCATATGCCACCATAGGCTACCATATGCTACCATATGCCACCATAGGCTACCATAGGCTACCATATGCTACCATATGCCACCATAGGCTACCATAGGCTACCATATGCCACCATATGCTACCATATGCCACCATAGGCTACCATAGGCTACCATATGCTACCATATGCCACCATAGGCTACCATAGGCTACCATATGCCACCATAGGCTACCATATGCCACCATAGGCTACCATAGGCTACCATATGCCACCATAGGCTACCATAGGCTACCATATGCTACCATATGCCACCATATGCTACCATATGCCACCATAGGCTACCATAGGCTACCATATGCTACCATATGCCACCATAGGCTACCATAGGCTACCATATGCCACCATAGGCTACCATATGCCACCATAGGCTACCATAGGCTACCATATGCCACCATAGGCTACCATATGCCACCATAGGCTACCATAGGCTACCATATGCCACCATAGGCTACCATAGGCTACCATAGGCTACCATGCAGTGAACACAGGTGTGCACAACAGCGAATGGTCTTTCGATGTGTTTAGTTGTCTGTGAAAGTGTATGCTGTTAAAACCCCAGAGTTGTCAGGCTCAGCTCACGCTGCTGCAGTGCCACTACACTATGAATAGATCGGTAGCCTAGCAGGAAGAAATGTCTGAACATTCTGTAGGACAAAATGAGTTAACCCTTCACACATACCGTCACCTTCTGACTGCACCGTGGTTATTTACAGTATTTAAAGAGACAGTGTTTTCACCGCAACAGACATTAGAAATTTAATATTGTAATAATACATGAAAATCCTCTTGACAATATCTTCTGATACGGAAATAACATACCGTCCAATCTGGCCTTCGTCTGATCTGATTCTGTAGAGACCACATGTTGTAGGTTTTAAACATACGGTCCAATCTGGCCTTCGTCTGATCTGATTCTGTAGAGACCACATGTTGTAGGTTTTAAACATACGGTCCAATCTGGCCTTCGTCTGATCTGATTCTGTAGAGACCACATGTTGTAGGTTTTAAACATACCGTCCAATCTGGCCATCGTCTGATCTGATTCTGTAGAGGCCACATGTTGTACAAGCCAACATACATTGTGTTGCTGAATATTTTTTTTCTCCCTCATTTTTTGTGTCGTTCTCTCGTTCCCGTGTTCCAGCGGTCAGTTTGCCATCGTGAAGCGTTGCTGGGAGAAGAGCACGGGTCTGGAGTTCGCCGCTAAATTCATCAAGAAACGTCAGAGCAGATCCAGCCGGCGCGGGGTCAGGAGGGAGGAGATAGAGAGAGAGGTCAACATCCTACAGCAGACACAACACGCCAACATAGTCACCTTCCACGATGTCTACGAGAACCTCACTGACGTGGTGCTCGTCCTGGAGCTGTGAGTCACACCAGAGAGGAACACTACAAACCAGGATTAAGGAATTAGCCAGAGAACTTTCCGGAATATTCTTATATCAGGTTTTTTTTGAAGGGGGGATAAGGTTGAAATGTGAATGATTTAGTTGACAAAACAAGCAGAAACACATCTCTAAGATTAGCATTTTATGTGTCTGCCTAAGACACGAACAAACACAGCCTTAGCCTGGGAGCCAGTCTGCCTAAGACACTAACAAACACTGTCTTAGCCTGGGAGCCAGTCTGGTTTTATTTAACAAACACAGTCTTAGCCTGGGAGCCAGTCTGGTTTTATCTAACAAACACAGTCTTAGCCTGGGAGCCAGTCTGGTTTTATCTAACAAACACAGTCTTAGCCTGGGAGCCAGTCTGGTTGTATCTAACACACACAGTCTTAGCCTGGGAGCCAGTCTGGTTGTATCTAACAAACACAGTCTTAGCCTGGGAGCCAGTCTGCCTAAGACACTAACAAACACTGTCTTAGCCTGGGAGCCAGTCTGGTTTTATCTAACAAACACAGTCTTAGCCTGGGAGCCAGTCTGCTTGTATCTAACAAACACAGCCTTAGCCTGGGAGCCAGTCTGGTTGTATCTAACACACACAGTCTTAGCCTGGGAGCCAGTCTGCCTAAGACACTAACAAACACTGTCTTAGCCTGGGAGCCAGTCTGGTTGTATCTAACAAACACAGTCTTAGCCTGGGAGCCAGTCTGGTTTTATCTAACACACACAGTCTTAGCCTGGGAGCCAGTCTGGTTTTATCTTTCACCTGTAATATCTGTTGTACTATGATGAAGAGATGCTCTGTGTTTGTGTGTGTGTGTGTGTGTGTGTGTGTGTGTGTGTGTGTGTGTGTGTGCTGCAGGGTGTCTGGGGAGAGCTGTTTGACTTCCTGGCCCAGAAGGAGTCTCTGAGTGAAGAGGAGGCAACTCAGTTTATCAAACAGATTCTGGAGGGGGTCCACTACCTACACACTAGGAAGATAGCACACTTTGACCTCAAGGTACTGTCCACACACACACACACACACACACACACACACACACACACACACACACACACACACACACACACACACACACACACACACACACACACACACTGTATACACACACACACACACTGTATACACACACACACACACACACACACACACACACACACACACACACACACACACACACACACACACACACACACACACACACACACACTGTATACACACACACACACACACACACTGTATACACACACACACACACACTGTATACACACACACAAAAACAGAGGGAGGTGTGTGTGTGTGTCTGTGTGTGTGTGTGTGAGTGTGTACACAGTGTGTGTGTGCATGTGTGTGTGAGTGTGTACACAGTGTGTGTGCACATAGTATGTGTGTGCGTGCGTGTTGCCTCTATGAGGCACTACCAACGAGGGAAGCCATTTTAGAGGCGAAGACAAGATTTAGTTTCTATGGTGACAAATAATCTCTGTGGCCAACAGCCCTGTTAGGTGGGCCAGTCTAACTCTTCAGTACCCTGCCAGTCTAGTGATGCCAGTCATTCAGAAGAGCAGCTGCAGCTAAGCACAACACACTGGTCCTCCTCTCTAATGAACGATAACTACCATGGTGCCATCCTAACAGGTCCTCCTCTCTAATGAACGATAACTACCATGGTGCCATCCTAACAGGTCCTCCTCTCTAATGAACGATAACTACCATGGTGCCATCCTCACAACACACTGGTCCTCCTCTCTAATGAATGATAACTACCATGGTGCCATCCTAACAACACACTGGTCCTCCTCTCTAATGAATGATAACTACCATGGTGCCATCCTCACAACACACTGGTCCTCCTCTCTAATGAATGATAACTACCATGGTGCCATCCTAACAACACCGTGGTCCTCCTCTCTAATGAACGATAACTACCATGGTGCCATCCTAACAGGTCCTCCTCTCTAATGAACGATAACTACCATGATGCCATCCTAACAACACACTGGTCCTCCTCTCTAATGAATGATAACTACCATGGTGCCATCCTAACAGGTCCTCCTCTCTAATGAACGATAACTACCATGGTGCCATCCTAACAGGTCCTCCTCTCTAAAGAATGATAACTACCATGGTGCCATCCTAACAGGTCCTCCTCTCTAATGAACGATAACTACCATGGTGCCATCCTAACAGGTCCTCCTCTCTAATGAATGATAACTACCATGGTGCCATCCTAACAGGTCCTCCTCTCTAAAGAATGATAACTACCATGGTGCCATCCTAACAACACACTGGTCCTCCTCTCTAATGAATGATAACTACCATGGTGCCATCCTAACAGGTCCACCTCTCTAATGAATGATAACTACCATGGTGCCATCCTAACAGGTCCTCCTCTCTAATGAATGATAACTACCATGGTGCCATCCTTACAGGTCCTCCTCTCTAATGAATGATAACTACCATGATGCCATCCTCACAACACACTGGTCCTCCTCTCTAATGAATGATAACTACCATGGTGCCATCCTAACAGGTCCTCCTCTCTAATGAACGATAACTACCATGGTGCCATCCTCACAACACACTGGTCCTCCTCTCTAATGAACGATAACTACCAGGGTGCCATCCTAACAACACACTGGTCCTCCTCTCTAATGAATGATAACCACCATGGTGCCATCCTAACAGGTCCTCCTCTCTAATGAATGATAACTACCATGGTGCCATCCTAACAGGTCCTCCTCTCTAAAGAATGATAACTACCATGGTGCCATCCTAACAACACACTGGTCCTCCTCTCTAATGAATGATAACTACCATGGTGCCATCCTAACAGGTCCACCTCTCTAATGAATGATAACTACCATGGTGCCATCCTAACAGGTCCTCCTCTCTAATGAATGATAACTACCATGGTGCCATCCTTACAGGTCCTCCTCTCTAATGAATGATAACTACCATGGTGCCATCCTAACAGGTCCTCCTCTCTAATGAACGATAACTACCATGGTGCCATCCTCACAACACACTGGTCCTCCTCTCTAAAGAACGATAACTACCATGGTGCCATCCTAACAACACCGTGGTCCTCCTCTCTAATGAACGATAACTACCATGGTGCCATCCTAACTGGTCCTCCTCTCTAATGAACGATAACTACCATGATGCCATCCTAACAACACACTGGTCCTCCTCTCTAATGAATGATAACTACCAGGGTGCCATCCTAACAGGTCCTCCTCTCTAATGAACGATAACTACCATGGTGCCATCCTCACAACACACTGGTCCTCCTCTCTAATGAACGATAACTACCAGGGTGCCATCCTAACAACACACTGGTCCTCCTCTCTAATGAATGATAACCACCATGGTGCCATCCTAACAACACACTGGTCCTCCTCTCTAATGAATGATAACTACCATGGTGCCATCCTAACAGGTCCTCCTCTCTAATGAACAATAACTACCATGGTGCCATCCTAACAGGTCCTCCTCTCTAATGAACAATAACTACCATGGTGCCATCCTAACAGGTCCTCCTCTCTAATGAACGATAACTACCATGGTGCCATCCTCACAACACACTGGTCCTCCTCTCTAATGAACGATAACTACCAGGGTGCCATCCTAACAGGTCCTCCTCTCTAATGAATGATAACTACCATGGTGCCATCCTAACAACACACTGGTCCTCCTCTCTAATGAACGATAACTACCATGGTGCCATCCTAACAGGTCCTCCTCTCTAAAGAACGATAACTACCATGGTGCCATCCTAACAGGTCCTCCTCTCTAATGAACGATAACTACCATGGTGCCATCCTAACTGGTCCTCCTCTCTAATGAATGATAACTACCATGGTGCCATCCTAACAGGTCCTCCTCTCTAATGAACGATAACTACCATGGTGCCATCCTAACAGGTCCTCCTCTCTAATGAATGATAACTACCATGGTGCCATCCTAACAGGTCCTCCTCTCTAATGAACGATAACTACCATGGTGCCATCCTAACAGGTCCTCCTCTCTAATGAATGATAACTACCATGGTGCCATCCTAACAACACACTGGTCCTCCTCTCTAATGAACGATAACTACCATGGTGCCATCCTAACAGGTCCTCCTCTCTAATGAACAATAACTACCATGGTGCCATCCTAACAACACACTGGTCCTCCTCTCTAATGAACGATAACTACCATGGTGCCATCCTAACAGGTCCTCCTCTCTAAAGAACGATAACTACCATGGTGCCATCCTAACAACACACTGGTCCTCCTCTCTAATGAACGATAACTACCATGGTGCCATCCTAACAACACACTGGTCCTCCTCTCTAATGAATGATACCTACCATGGTGCCATCCTAACAACACACTGGTCCTCCTCTCTAATGAACGATAACTACCATGGTGCCATCCTAACAGGTCCTCCTCTCTAATGAACAATAACTACCATGGTGCCATCCTAACAACACACTGGTCCTCCTCTCTAATGAACGATAACTACCATGGTGCCATCCTAACAGGTCCTCCTCTCTAAAGAACGATAACTACCATGGTGCCATCCTAACAACACACTGGTCCTCCTCTCTAATGAACGATAACTACCATGGTGCCATCCTAACAACACACTGGTCCTCCTCTCTAATGAATGATAACTACCATGGTGCCATCCTAACAGGTCCTCCTCTCTAATGAACGATAACTACCATGGTGCCATCCTAACAGGTCCTCCTCTCTAATGAATGATAACTACCATGGTGCCATCCTAACAACACACTGGTCCTCCTCTCTAATGAACGATAACTACCATGGTGCCATCCTAACAGGTCCTCCTCTCTAATGAATGATAACTACCATGGTGCCATCCTCACAGGTCCTCATCTCTAATGAATGACAACTACCATGGTGCCATCCTCACAGGTCCTCCTCTCTAATGAATGATAACTACCATGGTGCCATCCTAACAGGTCCTCCTCTCTAATGAACGATAACTACCATTGTGCCATCCTAACAACACACTGGTCCTCCTCTCTAATGAACGATAACTACCATGGTGCCATCCTAACAGGTCCTCCTCTCTAATGAATGATAACTACCATGGTGCCATCCTAACAGGTCCTCCTCTCTAATGAATGATAACTACCATGGTGCCATCCTCAAAACACACTGGTCCTCCTCTCCAATGAACGATAACTACCATGGTGCCATCCTCACAACACCGTGGTCCTCCTCTCTAATGAACGATAACTACCATGGTGCCATCCTAACAGGTCCTCCTCTCTAATGAACGATAACTACCATGGTGCCATCCTAACAACACACTGGTCCTCCTCTCTAATGAACGCGTTAACTACCATGGTGCCATCCTCACAACACACTGGTCCTCCTCTCTAATGAACGATAACTACCATGGTGCCATCCTAACTGGTCCTCCTCTCTAATGAACGATAACTACCATGATGCCATCCTCACAACACACTGGTCCTCCTCTCTAATGAACGATAACTACCATGATGCCATCCTAACAACACACTGGTCCTCCTCTCTAATGAACGATAACTACCATGGTGCCATCCTCACAACACACTGGTCCTCCTCTCTAAAGAACGATAACTACCATGGTGCCATCCTAACAACACCGTGGTCCTCCTCTCTAATGAACGATAACTACCATGGTGCCATCCTATCAACACCGTGGTCCTCCTGTCTAATGAATGATAACTATCATGGTGCCATCCTCACAACACACTGGTCCTCCTCTCTAATGAACGATAACTACCATGGTGCCATCCTCACAACACACTGGTCCTCCTCTCTAATGAACGATAACTACCATGGTGCCATCCTAACAACACCGTGGTCCTCCTCTCTAATGAACGATAACTACCATGGTGCCATCCTCACAACACACTGGTCCTCCTCTCTAAAGAACGATAACTACCATGGTGCCATCCTAACAACACCGTGGTCCTCCTCTCTAATGAACGATAACTACCATGGTGCCATCCTAACTGGTCCTCCTCTCTAATGAACGATAACTACCATGATGCCATCCTAACAACACACTGGTCCTCCTCTCTAATGAATGATAACTACCAGGGTGCCATCCTAACAGGTCCTCCTCTCTAATGAACGATAACTACCATGGTGCCATCCTCACAACACACTGGTCCTCCTCTCTAAAGAACGATAACTACCATGGTGCCATCCTAACTGGTCCTCCTCTCTAATGAACGATAACTACCATGGTGCCATCCTAACTGGTCCTCCTCTGCTGTACAAAGATGGTAGATATATAGAAAGATCTATAGACTGCTGTACAAAGATGATAGATAAACTCAGCAACAAAAATAAACATCCTCTCACTGTCAACTGTGTTTATTTTCAGCAAACTTAGCATAAGTAAATATTTGTAAGAACATAACAAGATTCAACAACTGAGACGTAAACTGAACAAGTTCCACAGACGTGACTAACAGAAATGGAATAATGTGTCCCTGAACAAAGGGGGGTCAAAATCAAAAGTAACAGTCAGTATCTGGTGTGGCCACCAGCTGCATTAAGTACTGCAGTGCATCTCCTCCTCGTGGACTGCACCAGATTTGCCAGTTCTTGCTGTGAGATGTTACCCCACTCTTCCACCAAGGCACCTGCAAGTTCCCGGACATTTCTGGGGGGAATGGCCCTAGCCCTCACCCTCTGATCCAACAGGTCCCAGACGTGCTCAATGGGATTGAGATCCGGGCTCTTCGCTGGCCATGGCAGAACACTGACATTCCTGTCTTGCAGGAAATAACACACAGAATGAGAGGTATGGCTGACATGACCCTCCAGCATGAGCCTGTAGGAAGTGCACCACATGAGGATGTCTTCCCTGTAACACACAGCATTGAGATTGCCTGCAATGACAACAAGCTCAATCCGATGATGCTGTGACACACTGCCCCAGAACATGACAGACGTCTCACAGTACGGACATTGCAATTTATTTCCCTGGCCACATCTGCAGTTCTCATGCCTCCTTGCAGCAAGCCTAAGGCACATTCACGCAGATGAGCAGGGACCCTGGGCATCTTTCTTTTGGTGTTTTTCAGAGTCAGTAGAAAGGCCTCTTTAGTGTCCTAAGTTTTCATAACTGTGACCTTAATTGCCTACCGTCTGTAAGCTGTTAATGTCTTAATTAACAACCGTTTCCACAGGTGCATGTTCATTCATTGTTTATGGTTCATTGAACAAGCATGGGAAACAGTGTTTAAACCCTTTACTATGAAGATCTGTGAACTTATTTGGATTTTTACTAATTATCTTTGAAAGACAGGGTCCTGAAAATGGGACGTTTCTTTTTTGCTGAGTTTATATAGAAAGATGTGTAGACTGCTGTACAAAGATGGTAGATATATGGAAAGATCTATAGACTGCTGTACAAAGATGGTAGATATATAGAAAGATCTATAGACTGCTGTACAAAGATGGTAGATATATAGAAAGATCTACAGACTGCTGTACAAAGTGAAACTGAAATATACAACTATTTTGAGAAGTATAGTCAAATTGGTAACACTTTAGACTGCAGGTACTGTATAATGCATTATGGTCTTGTCATGAGCTTGCTTAAATGAGGGCTGGACGGCTGAAATCTGTACTGCTGAGAGCTTTAAATCCCATTAATAAGAGACACACTTGGGGGGTGCTGCTCGCAGCACTTTACCTCAGATAGAGAGATGGACAGAGAGGGGGAGAGAGAGAAAGTGCTGTGTCAGGTATGGGAAAAGGGTTCAATAAGGGTGTAGTCCTTCCCGGCGTTGACAGAGAGGCTTGCTGTGGTCTCACCACAGGAAGACTGGGGGAGGGGAGACGGGAGAGACGGGGAGGGGAGGAAGAGGGGAGACGGGAGAGACGGGGAGAGGGAGGAGGAGACAGGAGAGGGAGGGAGGAGATGATAGAGACAGGGGAGAGGGAGGAGGAGATGATAGAGACAGGGGAGGGAGGTGAAGACGAAAGAGAGGGGAGAGGGAGGAGGAGACAGGGGAGACGGGAGAGGGAGGAGGAAACGAAAGTGACAGGGGAGAGGGAGGAGGAGACGAAAGAGACGGGAGAGGGAGGAGGAGACGGAAGAGACAGGGGAGAGGGAGGAGGAGACGGAAGAGACAGGGGAGAGGGAGGAGGAGACGAAAGAGACAGGGGAGAGGGAGGAGGAGACGAAAGAGACGGGAGAGGGAGGAGGAGACGAAAGAGACGGGGAGAGGGAGGAGGAGACGAAAGAGACAGGAGAGGGAGGAGGAGATGAAAGAGACGGGAGAGGGAGGAGGAGATGAAAGAGACAGGAGAGGGAGGAGGAGATGAAAGAGACGGGAGAGGGAGGAGGAGACAAAAGAGACAGGGGAGGGAGGAGAGGAGGAGAGAAAGAGACAGGAGACAGGGAGGGAGGAGGAGACAAAAGAGACAGGGAGAGAGGGAGGAGGGAGAGGAGACGAAAGAGACAGGGGAAAGGGAGGAGGAGACAGAAAAGGAGGAGGAGACAGAGAGGGAGAGGGAGGAGGAGACAAAAGAGACAGGGAGAGGGAGGAGGAGGAGAGACGGGAAAGAGACAGAGACAGGGGAGGGAGGGAGGAGAGACAGAAAGAGACAGGGGAGAGGGAGGAGGAGACAGGGGAAAGAGACAGGGGAGAGGGAGGAGGAGACGAAAGAGACAGGGAGGAGGAGAGGACGGGAGGGAGGAGACAAAAGAGGGGGAGAGGGAGGAGGAGACAGGGGAAAGAGACAGGGAGAGGGAGGAGGAGACAAAGAGACAGGGAGAGGGAGGAGGAGACAGGGAGACAGGGGAGAGGGAGGAGGAGACGAAAGAGACAGGGGAGAGGGAGGAGGAGACAGAAAGAGACAGGGGAGAGGGAGGAGGAGACAGGGGAGACGGGAGAGGGACGAGGAGACGAAAGAGACAGGAGGGAGGAGGAGACGAAAGAGACAGGGGAGGGAGGAGGAGACAAAAGAGACAGGGGAGAGGGAGGAGGAGACGAAAGAGACAGGGGAGAGGAGAGGAAAGAGACAGGGGAGAGGAGAGGAGGGAGACAAAGAGACAGGGGAGAGGAGGAGGAGACAAAAGGACAGAGAGGGAGGAGGAGACAGGGAAAGAGACAAAGAGACAGGGGAGAGGGAGGAGGAGACAGGGAGAGGGAGAGAGACAAGGGAGAGGGAGGAGGAGACGAAAGAGACAGGGGAGAGGGAGGAGGAGACAGAAAGAGACAGGGGAGAGGGAGGAGAGACAGGGAAAGAGACAGGGGAGACGGGAGAGGAGGAGGAGACGAAAGAGACAGGGAGAGGGAGGAGGAGAGACAGGGGAAAGAGACAGGGGAGAGGGAGGAGGACGAAAGAGACGGGAGAGGGAGGAGGAGACAGGGAGACAGGGGAGAGGAGGAGAGACGAAAGAGACAGGGGAGAGGGAGGAGGAGACGAAAGAGACAGGGAGAGGAGGAGGAGAGACAGGGAAAGGAGAGACAGGGGGAGAGGGAGGAGGAGACGGAAGAGACAGGGGAAAGGGAGGAGGAGACAGGGGAGACAGGGAGAGGGAGGAGGAGACGAAAGAGACAGGGGAGAGGGAGGAGGAGACAGGAGAGGGAGGAGGAGGAAAGAGACAGGGAGAGGGAGGAGGGAGACGAAAGAGACAGGGGAGAGGGAGGAGGAGACAGGGAGACGGGAGAGGGAGGAGGAGACGAAAGAGACAGGGGAGAGGGGAGGAGGAGGGAGACGGAGAGGGAGGAGGAGAGAGACAGGGAGAGGGAGGAGGAGACAGGGGAGAGGAGGAGACAGGAAAGGGAAGACAGGGAGAGGGAGGAGGAGACGAAAGAGACAGGGAGAGGGAGGAGGAGACAGGGGAGACGGGGAGAGGGAGGAGGAGACGAAAGAGACAGGGAGGGAGGAGGGAGGAGGAGACAGGAGGAGACAGGGGAGAGGGAGGAGGAGAGACGAAAGAGACAGGGAGAGGGAGGAGGAGACAGGGGAGACGGGGAGAGGGAGGAGGAGACGAAAGAGACAGGGGAGAGGGAGGAGGAGACGAAAGAGACAGGGGAGAGGGAGGAGGAGACAGGGAGACAGGGGAGAGGGGGAGGAGGAGACAGGGAGACAGGGAGAGGGAGGAGGAGACGAAAGAGACAGGAGAGGGAGGAGGAGACGGGAAGAGACAGGGGAGAGGGAGGAGGAGACAGGGGAGAGGAGGAGGAGAAAAGACAGGGAGAGGGAGGAGGAGACAGGGGAGAGGGAGGAGGAGACGAAAGAGACAGGGAGAGGGAGGAGGAGACAGGGGAAAGAGACAGGGAGAGGGAGGAGGAGACGAAAGAGACAGGGGAGAGGGAGGAGGAGACGGAAGAGACAGACAGGGGAGAGGGAGGAGGAGACAGGAAGAGACAGGGGAGAGGGAGGAGGAGACGAAAGAGACAGGGAGAGGGAGGAGGAGACAGGAGAGGGAGGAGGAGAGACAGGGAGAGGGAGGAGGAGACGAAAGAGACAGGGGAGAGGGAGGAGGAGACAGGGAGACAGAGAGGGAGGAGGAGACAGAGACAGGGAGAGGGAGGAGGAGACGAAAGAGACAGGGAGAGGGAGGAGGAGGAGACAGGGAGAGGGAGACAGGGGAGAGGGAGGAGGAGACGAAAGAGACAAGAGGAGGAGGAGACAAAGGGGGAGAGGGAGGAGGAGACGGAAGAGACAGGGGAGAGGGAGGAGGAGATGAAAGAGACAGGGAGAGGGAGGAGAGGAGGAGGAGAGACAAAGAGACAGGGAGAGGGAGGAGACGAGACAGGGAAAGAGACAGGGAGAGGGGAGAGGAGGAGACGAAAGAGACAGGGAGAGGGAGGAGGAGACAAAGAGACAGGGGGAGAGGAGGAGAGGAGACAGGGGAGAGGAGGAGGGGGAGAGACAGGGGAGAGGGAGGAGGAGACGAAAGAGACAGGGGAGAGGGAGGAGACAGGAGACAGGGGAGAGGGAGGAGAAGAGACAGGGGAGAGGGAGGAGGAGACGGAAGAGACAGGGGAGAGGGAGGAGGGAGACAAAGAGACAGGGAGAGGGAGGAGGAGACAAAGAGACAGGGAGAGGGAGGAGGAGACAAAAGAGACAGGGAGAGGGAGGAGGAGACAAAGAGACAGGGGAGGGGAGACAGGAGAGAGGGAGGAGAGACAGGGAGAGGGAGGAGGAGACGAAAGAGACAGGGGAGAGGGAGGAGGAGATGGGGAGACGGGGAGGGGAGGAGACGAAAGAGACAGGGGAGAGGGAGGAGGAGACGAAAGAGACAGGGGAGAGGGAGGAGGAGAGACAGGGAGACAGGAGAGGGAGGAGGAGACAAAGAGACAGGGAGAGGGAGGAGGAGATAAGAGACAGGGGAGAGGGAGGAGGAGACAAAGAGACAGGGGAGAGGGAGGAGAGAGGAGACAGGAGGAGAAAGAGACAGGGAGAGGAGGAGGAGATGAAAGAGACAGGGAGAGAGAGGAGGAGACGAAAGAGACAGGGGAGAGGAGGAGGAGACGAAAGAGACAGGAGAGGGAGGAGGAGAAAAGAAAGGGAGAGGGAGGAGGAGAATGAAAGAGACAAAAGAGACAAAGAGACAGGGAGAGGGAGGAGGACAGACAAAAGACAGGGGAGGGAGAGACAAAAGAGACAGGGAGGAGGAGACAAAGAGACAGGACAGGAGAGGAGAGACAAAAGAGACAGGGAAGGGAGAGACAAAAGAGAGGGAGAGGGAGAGACAAAGGAGGAGAGACAAAGGACAGGAGAGAGAGAAAAAAGAGACAGGGAGGGAGAGACAAAAGAGATAGGGGAGGGAGAGACAAAAGAGAGGGAAGGAGAGAGACAAAAGAGGGGGGAGAGAGACAAAAAGAGAGGGGAGGGAGAGACAAAAGAGAGGGGGGAGGGACAGACAAAAGAGAGGGAGCAAAAGGGAGAGACAAAAGAGAGGGGAGGGAGAGACAAAAGAGACATGGGAGGGAGAGACAAAAGAGACATGGGAGGAGAGACAAAAGAGACAAAAGGGGAGGGAGAGACAAAAGATAGGTGAGGGAGACAAAGAGAGGGGAGGGAGAGACAAAAGCGAGGGGAGGGAGAGACAAAAGTGAGGGGAGGGAGAGACAAAAGAGAGGGAGGGAGAGACAAAAGAGAGGGGAGGAGAGACAAAAGAGACATGGGAGGGAGAGACAAAAGAGAGGGGAGGGAGAGACAAAAGAGAGGGGAGGGAGAGACAAAAGAGAGGGGAGTGAGAGACAAAAGAGACATGGGAGGGAGAGACAAAAGAGACAAGGGGAGGGAGAGGGAGAGGCAAAAGAGGGGAGGGAGAGACAAAAGAGAGGGGAGGGAGAGACAAAAGAGAGGAGAGCGTGAGACAAAAGAGAGGAGAGGGGGAGACGAAAGAGACAGAGGAGGGAGGGGGAGAGAGAAAGGGGAGGGAGAGGGAGGAGGAGACGCGTGACATTTGGGATGCAGGCTGTACAGACTGAGGTAAATATGAAGTCCAGGGGTCCATAGGAAGGCTCCTTTACACCACAGCCGGCTGGCAATGCCAAAGTCAGGAACACAGTACGGTCACGGTGATAGAAGGTCGGAGTGCAACGTTTGACCTTTTGGTTTTGTTTCAAAGGTGTCACCCAGAAGCAGGAAACAGGAGGAGAGGAGTAGCCCTGCAGAATAGAACAGGACATCCATTTAATAAGGCTGGACTACTCTTTCAACACGTGCTTAAGCCCTCTGACAGTGCACTTCTTACATCCACGTTGGGTTGACAGGGTTTATCTGACGTTGGGGTTGACAGGGTTTATCTGACGTTGGGGTTGACAGGGTTTATCTGACGTTGGGGTTGACAGGGTTTATCTGACGTTGGGTTGACAGGGTTTATCTGATGTTGGGTTTATCTGACGTTGGGTTTGACAGGGTTTATCTAACGTTGGGTTGACAGGGTTTATCTGACGTTGGGTTGACAGGGTTTATCTGACGTTGGGGTTGACAGGGTTTATCTGACGTTGGGTTTGACAGGGTTTATCTGACGCTGGGGTTGACAGGGTTTATCTGACGTTGGGTTGACAGGGTTTATCTGACGTTGGGTTGACAGGGTTTATCTGACGTTGGGTTGACAGGGTTTATCTGACGTTGGGGTTGACAGGGTTTATCTGACGTTGGGTTGACAGGGTTTATCTGACGTTGGGTTGACAGGGTTTATCTGGCGTTGGGGTTGACAGGGTTTATCTGACGTTGGGTTGACAGGGTTTATCTGACGTTGGGTTGACAGGGTTTATCTGACGTTGGGGTTGACAGGGTTTATCTGACGTTGGGGTTGACAGGGTTTATCTGACGTTGGGTTGACAGGGTTTATCTGACGTTGGGTTGACAAGGTTTATCTGACGTTGGTTTGACAGGGTTTATCTGACGTTGGGGTTGACAGGGTTTATCTGACGTTGGGTTGACAGGGTTTATCTGACGTTGGGTTTGACAGGGTTTATCTGACGTTGGGGTTGACAGGGTTTATCTGACGTTGGGGTTGACAGGGTTTATCTGACGTTGGGTTGACAGGGTTTATCTGACGTTGGGTTGACAAGGTTTATCTGACGTTGGTTTGACAGGGTTTATCTGACGTTGGGTTGACATGGTTTATCTGACGTGGGGGTTGACAGGGTTTATCTGACGTTGGGTTGACAGGGTTTATCTGACGTTGGGTTGACAGGTTTATCTGACGCTGGGGTTGACAGGGTTTATCTGACGTTGGGGTTGACAGGTTTATCTGACGTTGGGTTGACAGGGTTTATCTGACGTTGGGTTGACAAGGTTTATCTGACGTTGGTTTGACAGGGTTTATCTGACGTTGGGGTTGACATGGTTTATCTGACGCGGGGTTGACAGGGTTTATCTGACGTTGGGTTGACAGGGTTTATCTGACGTTGGGGTTGACAGGGTTTATCTGACGTTGGGGTTGACAGGGTTTATCTGACGTTGGGTTGACAGGGTTTATCTGACGTTGGGTTGACAGGGTTTATCTGACGTTGGGTTGACAGGGTTTATCTGACGTTGGGGTTGACAGGGTTTATCTGACGTTGGGTTGACAGGGTTTATCTGACGTTGGGTTGACAGGGTTTATCTGACGTTGGGGTTGACAGGGTTTATCTGACGTTGGGTTGACAGGGTTTATCTGACGTTGGGTTGACAGGGTTTATCTGGCGTTGGGGTTGACAGGGTTTATCTGACGTTGGGTTGACAGGGTTTATCTGACGTTGGGTTGACAGGGTTTATCTGACGTTGGGTTGACAGGGTTTATCTGACGTTGGGGTTGACAGGGTTTATCTGACGTTGGGTTGACAGGGTTTATCTGACGTTGGGTTGACAGGGTTTATCTGACGCTGGGTTGACAGGGTTTATCTGACGTTGGGGTTGACAGGGTTTATCTGACGTTGGGTTGACAGGGTTTATCTGACGTTGGGTTGACAGGGTTTATCTGACGTTGGGTTGACAGGGTTTATCTGACGTTGGGTTGACAGGGGGCTTTATCTGACGTTGGGTTGACAGGGTTTATCTGACGTTGGGTTGACAGGGTTTATCTGACGTTGGGGTTGACAGGGTTTATCTGACGTTGGGTTGACAGGGTTTATCTGACGTTGGGTTGACAGAGTTTATCTGACGTTGGGTTGACAGGGTTTATCTGGCGTTGGGGTTGACAGGGTTTATCTGACGCTGGGTTGACAGGGTTTATCTGACGTTGGGTTGACAGGGTTTATCTGAC
This sequence comes from Oncorhynchus tshawytscha, assembly GCF_018296145.1. Taxonomy (NCBI): domain Eukaryota; kingdom Metazoa; phylum Chordata; class Actinopteri; order Salmoniformes; family Salmonidae; genus Oncorhynchus; species Oncorhynchus tshawytscha. Next base: position 2,756 of record NW_024607199.1, on the reverse strand, counting down.
GTTGGGTTGACAGAGTTTATCTGACGTTGGGTTTGACAGGGTTTATCTGACGTTGGGTTTGACAGGGTTTATCTGACGTTGGGTTGACAGGGTTTATCTGACGTTGGGTTTATCTGACGTTGGGTTTATCTGACATTGGGTTTGACAGGGTTTATCTGACGTTGGGTTTGACAGGGTTTATCTGACGTTGGGTTTGACAGGGTTTATCTGATGTTGGGTTTATCTGACGTTGGGTTTGACAGGGTTTATCTGACGCTGGGTTTGACAGGGTTTATCTGACGTTGGGTTGACAGGGTTTATCTGACGTTGGGTTTGACAGGGTTTATCTGACGTTGGGTTTGACAGGTTTATTTTCTGATCTTTTTAACCCAAGGAGACAGGAACAGGACTGGAACAGACCCAGTAAACTCAGCACACTAATGATCAGAAATGCAGCAAATCCCTTCACTCTCTTTCTGTTTTTCAGCCTGAAAACATCATGCTGTTGGACAAGAACGTGCCATTGCCAAGGATCAAACTAATCGATTTCGGACTCGCTCACAAAATCGAGGCGGGGGCAGAGTTTAAAAACATTTTTGGGACTCCTGAATTTGTGGGTAAGTTTAAAAAAACGTTTTTCTTTATTTAACTAGGCAAGTCAGTTAAGAACAAATTCTTATTTTCAATGACGGCCTAGGAACAGTGGTTTAACTGCCTGTTCAGGGGCAGAACGACAGATTTCATTCTTGAGACTGACTCACATAAACATGCCATAAGTAGACTACAACACATATGAATATGAATAACTACATTATCAATGTAAAATCAAATGTTAGTCACATGTGCTGAATACAACAGGTGTAGTAGACCTTACAGTGAAATGCTGAATACAACAGGTGTAGTAGACCTTACAGTGAAATGCTGAATACAACAGGTGTAGTAGACCTTACAGTGAAATGCTGAATACAACAGGTGTAGTAGACCTTACAGTGAAATGCTGAATACAACAGGTGTAGTAGACCTGACAGTGAAATTATGAATACAACAGGTGTAGTAGACCTTACAGTGAAATGCTGAATACAACAGGTGTAGTAGACCTGACAGTGAAATTATGAATACAACAGGTGTAGTAGACCTCACAGTGAAATGTTTACTTACAAGCCCTTAACCAACAATGCAGTTCAAGAAATAGAGTTAAGAAGATATTTACGAAATAAACTAAAGTGAAAAATACAATAAAATAACAATACCGAGGCTATATACCGACGTGAGTGATACGAGGTGGTAATCATTTAGACAGGTTGCCTTCAAAGGGACTATGGTGGTCTGCTTGAAACATGTACCAGTCAAATGTTTGGACACACCTACTCATTCAAGGGTTTTTCTTTATTTGTACTATTTTCTACATTGCAGAATAATAGTGAAGACATCAAAACTATGAATTAGCACATATTAAATAATTGAGTAACCAAAAAAAGTGTTAAAAAATATTTTTATATTTTAGATTCTTCAAAGTAGCCACCCTTTTCCTTGATTACAGCTTTGTACACTCTTGGCATTCTCTCAACCAGCTTGACCTGGAATGCTTTTCCAACAGTTTTGTAGGAGTTCCCACATATGCTCAGCACTTGTTGGCTGCTTTTCCTTCACTCTGCGGTCCAACTCAGAGCCGGTGTAGTAGGATTCAGTCTTAGTCCTGTATTGATGCTTTGCCTGTTTAGCAGGATTTCTTAGGATTAGTGTCCCACTCCTTGAAAGCGGCAACTCTAGCCTTTAGCTCGGTGTGGATGTTGCCTGTAATCCATGGCATCTGGTTGGGATATGTGCGTACGTACGGTCACTGTGGGGACGACGATGCACTTATTGATGAAGCCGGTTACTGAGGTGGTATAATGCCAAGGATGAATCCTGGAACATATTCCAGTCTGTGCTGCAAAACAGTCCTGTAGCGTAGCATCCACGTCATCTGACCACTTCCGTATTGAGCGAGTCACTGGTACTTCCTGCTTTAGTTTTTGCTAGGTAGCAGGAATCAGGAGGATTGAATTATGGTCGGATTTACCAAATGTAGGGCGAGGGAGAGCTTTGTACAGGTTTCTGTGTGTGGAGGTCTAGAGTTTTTTCCCTCAGGTTGCACGTGACATGCTGGTAGAAATAAGGTAAACGGATTTAAGTTTCCCTGCATTAAAGTCCCCGGCCACTAGGAGCGTCGCTTTTGGATGAGCATTTTCTTGTTTGTTTATGGTCTTACACAGCTCGTTGAGTGGGGTCTTAGTGCCAGCATCGGTTTGTGGTGTTAAATAGACAGCTACGAATAATATAGATGAGAACTCTCTTGGTAGATCTGTGTAGTGTGGTCTACAGCTTATCACGAGGTACTCTACCTCAGGCGAGCATAACCTTGAGACTTCTTTAATGTTAGACAACGCACACCAGCTGTTATTGACAAAACAGACCCCCCCCACAAATAGACCCCCCCCGCGCCTCTCGTCTTGCTCTGTCTGGCCAAAACCCAGCCAGCTGTATGTTATTCATGTCGTCATTCAGCCACGACTCGGTGAAACATAAGATATTACAGTTCCTAATGTTCCGTTGGTAGGATAATCTTAATCGTAGATCATCCAGTTTATTCTCCAGTGACTGCACGTTGGCCAGTAGAACAGATGGTAGTGGTGGTTTACTCACTCGCCTACGAATTCTCCCAAAAGCACCCGACCTCCGCCCCCTTTTTCTGTCTTTTCTTAACGCAAATGATGGGGATTTGAGCCTGGTCTCGA
>NW_024607198.1:0-20126 GCF_018296145.1 Oncorhynchus tshawytscha | reverse complement strand
TGTCAGGCTATGCTGTTGGTGGACTTGTTAGTTTGCGCTCCAGCACTTGCAGAGGCTTGGTGCATCTCAACAATTGCGCCCAATAGCTAGTGGCTGGTTAGCTCAGTTGGTTAGAGTGTGGTGCTAATAACGCCAAGGTCATGGGTTTGATCCCCATACTGGCTATGATGTACATTTTGAGTGTCAAAATTGTGAGTCACATGCATGTGAATTGTCAAGGGTGCCACAGAATTAAATTGAGTGAATTGCCGAAATAGCTCAGTTGGGAGAGCGTTAGACTGAAGATCTAAAGGTCCCTGGTTCGATCCCGGGTTTCGGCATTTGTATTTGTTCTTTCTTTATGCTCTGGCTTCAAGGAAACTATCCACAGCTTTGTTTGTGGGCCTCAATGGTGTGTGCTACGCTCCTCTGAAAGTAAGTAATGTCTTGCTTTTTCATCTGACATTTTGACATCAGTGTTACAGGAAAGTTGCTTGTCATTGTTACATGACAGTAGTTGTCGTAAGACAAGGCTGCATGAAGTGTGAACTGGAGCTTTCTTGGATCCAAAAAAATGTGTTTTTGGGGAATGCGGGCATCGATCCCACTACCTATAGTTGCTAAGCAAACAGTGTTGATCAAATTGCTGTTTGAAAGTAAGTAATGTCTTCTTTTTCATCTGACATTGTGACATCTAGTTAATAAGATGATGAAATAAAAACTTCACACAGTGAAATAACAATTTATAATTGCACTCTCAAATGCAAACCTTCTGGAGCTGGCTGGTTAAGTTCAAGGTGGTGCTGAAAATGCGGTCATGATCCCTGAACTTAAAACAAATGAATGAGTGTCAAATTTGAGTCACATTGCATTATGAATTTACTGCAGAGCTTTCAAGTTAAATTATCAGTGTTCTTGTAGGCTATGCTGTTGGTGGACTTGTTAGTTTTGCTCCAAACTTGCAGAGGCTCGGTGCATCTCAACAATTGTCTTCCTATGCTCAGGTTCGAATCCTGTTGACAACAGTTGGTTGTGAGTGTGTGACCCCTGCTCCTCTGAAAGTAAGTAAGTCTTTTTTTACAATCTGACATTGTGACATCAGTGTTACATAGGGATTGTTGTCCATTTGTTAGGACTGCAGGCCAGTCTTATCTTGACACCTTTACACACCTGGTTATCATTTGTATTTGTTCTTTCTTTATGCATCCTTCTTGTGAGTCACATGTTTGAATTGCCAGCTGTTGGTGGACTTGTTAGTTTCTTTATGCTCTATAGGCCACATTAGCATAGGTTTTCTTTTTCATCTGAGACATCAGTGTTACAGTGTTGCTTGTCAACATGACAGTTTCTTGTCAGATTTCAAGGCTGAGATCCTGGAGTTTTCTTGGATCCATCAAACAATGTGCAATTGGAGAATGCAGGCATCGATCCCACTACCTCACCATGCAAAGCATTTGAGCTAATTCCCCAGCCGTTTGGAATTTCCGCATGAAGCAACCAAGAGGGTCCAGTCTTGTCAGGCTATGCTGTTGGTGGACTTGTTGGTTTACTGCGCCAGCACTTGCAGAGGCTGCGGTGCATCTCAACAATTGCAAGCCAATAGCTAATGGTGAGAAACTGGTTAGCTCAGTTGGTTAGAGTGTTGTGCTAATAACGCCAAGGTCATGGGTTCGATCCCCTATACTGGCTATGATGTGAAATTTTGAGTGTCAAAATTGTGAGTCACATGCATGTGAATGTCAAGGGAGGACCACAGGAAAGTTCCTGAGGTGGGCCTCAATGGTGTGTGCTACGCTGCTCCTCTGAAAGTAAGTAATGTCTTGCTTTTTCATCTGACATTTTGACATCAGTGTTACAGGAAAGTTGCTTGTCATTGTTACATGACAGTAGGTTGTCGTAAGACAAGGCTGCATGAAGTGTGAACTGGAGCTTTCTTGGATCCACAAAAAAAGGTGTTTTTGGGGAATGCGGGCATCGATCCCACTACCTATAGCATGCTAAGCAAACACAGTACCAATTGATCAAATTCCCCAGATGTTTGGAATTGCCACAAGGAGCAACCAAGAGTGTCCAGTCTTGTCAGGCTATGCTGTTGGTGTACTTGTTAGTTTACGCGAGCCAGCACTTGCAGTGGCTCGGTGCATCTCAACAATTGTGCCCCCTAGCCAGTGGCCGGTTAGCTCAGTTGGTTAGAGTGTGGTCATAATAATGCAAAGGTCGTCGGTTTTGATCCCCGTACTGTACGTGTCAAAATTGTGAGTCACGTGCGTGTGTATCGTCAAGGGTGCCACATAATTAAACCCCCCATAGATACATCACTTCTAAAAATAGATCCTCTTGTCATATCCATTCTATCAAATTTAACATTTAAATCCCCAACTACAATACACTTCCCCTCACACCATTTTCCTAATTCTAAAAATAAATCTTTGCGCTCTATTTCAGTATCAGGTACATAAATATTTATAATTCTAAAAACAATACTCATATATTCAAAATCTAAAATTAAAATCCTCCCATTATTATCATTATACATATGTTTCACATTATCTACCACATCCTTCCTCAATAAAATAGCAACACCACTTGAATTCCCCCTGCCATTGTTAACAAAAAATAAAATCTCTCCATATTTTTTTTACTTCTAAAATACATATATTGCCCCAATGTGTTTCTTGAAGGCATAAAATATCAGAATTCTTCATTGTTCTTAACCTCTAGCGTCGAGCAATCCCGTATCCGGGAGCGTAATCATAGCCTCAAGCTCATTACCATAACGCAACGTTTCCTATTCATGAAAATCGCAAATGAAATGAAATAAATATATTGAAACACAAGCTTAGCCTTTTGTTAACAACACTGTCATCTCAAATTTTCAAAATATGCTTTAACCAAAGCTACACAAGCATTTGTGTAAGAGTATTGATAGCCTAGCTTAGCATTAAGCCTAGCATTCAGCAGGCAACATTTTCACAAAAACAAGAAAAGCATTCAAATAAAATCATTTACCTTTGAAGAACTTCGGATGTTTTCAATGACGAGACTCTCAGTTAGATAGCAAATGTTCATTTTTTCAAAAAGATTGTTTGTGTAAGAGAAATAGCTCCGTTTTGTTCAATTGTTTGTTGGTGTAAGACTTTTTGTTCATTTACGTTTGGCTAAGAAAAAAAAATGAAAATGCAGTCAACACAACGCCAAACTTTTTTCCAAATTATCTCCATAATATCGACAGAAACATGGCAAACGTTGTTTAGAATCATTCCTCAAGGTGTTTTTCAGAATTCTATTCGATGAAAAATCATTCCTGGCAGCTGGTTTCTCATCCGAGGCAAACGGAAAAATACTGCAGCTGGAGATTACGCAATAATTGCAACGGAGGACACCAAGCGACCACCTGGTAAATGTAGTCTCTTATGGTCAATCTTCCAATGATATGCCTACAAATACGTCACAATGCTGCAGACACCTTGGGGAAAACGTGGAAAAGGTAAGCTGACTCATAGCTCCTCCACAGCCATATAAGGAGTCATTGCCATGAGGCGGTTTCAAAAATGCGGCACTTCCTGATTGTATTTTTATCTGGGTTTTTCTGTAACATCAGTTCTGTGGCACTCACAGACAATATCTTTGCAGTTTTGGAAACGTCAGAGTGTTTTCTTTCCAAAACCAATATCAGAATTTTTCCATTGTTCTTAAACCATTCGCATTGATTGACGTAAATTTAACCATTCCAATAAATAATAAAAATAAATATTTTCTCATTATCCTCTACCTGTTGTCATGTTTCTTCCTTTTCCGTCCTTTTTCACCTCCACCGATGCTTTCCTCTTCCTGTAGCCTCCCCTTGTTCTATCAATCTTTTCCATGTCTTCTGAATCTGAAATGGACTCTAAATCCATCTCATCCAACCAACTCAAAATCTTCTTTCATGTGCCTGTTGTGCTTCCTGTATCCATTTGCGTCTCCTGTATCGTTGTCAGCGTCCCACTCCCCTCCACTTCACCCCCTTCCGAGGCACCCACATAGCCCGAGGCCCCCCAAAAATCTGTGAGTCCCCAGTGCCTCCACCCAGCCCACTCCCCCCCTCCTCCTGAAAACTCCCTCTTCTTATTTCTGAATCCATACTGCTCCCTATTTCACTCGTCTTCTGTTCCATCTTCTCCCCTCTTCTTTTCTCCGTCTCTCCACCCTCCACCACGTCCTCTCCTCCATCTTCGTCTCCTTCTTGTGGTGATACAACTGCTTCCTCGAAAAGTTCCTGACTCCCCTCTTCAGCCAAAACCTCTCCACAGTTGCACTCCTCTAGTCTCTTTCGGCATCCACCACAAAAACCTTTCCTTCCCTCCAACACATTCCCTCGCATAATGACCCTGTTTACCACACTTGAAACATTTAAACTCAGGGCAGTCTTTGACTATGTGCCCAGGCTGGATACACAGTCGACAAACCCTGATCTGCTTATCATGTATTACTGTAAAATACTCTCCTCCCTCCAGTGTCTCAAATTTTGTCGAATATGGCAATGATTATACTGTTTCAGTGAATTTTACCTTACAAAATCTTGTCCCGTCCACTATCTCCGTACCTGGCCAAACTCTCCTCCTTATTTCTGAGACAGCAGTTACACCCCAGCTACTCAGCTTATCCAGTATAACTTTGTCTTCGATGTATACGGGAAGATTCATGAAAGATACAACTAGCTCGTTTGCAATCATATCTCTCGCCATGATCCTTCATCATTAAACCATCCATTAAACGATCCCTTCCTTTTCCATTTCGCATTGTAATTTCGTACTTTCTTTCTCCTTTCATTCTACATCCCACCACCTCCCCACACACCTCTTTAATCGAACGTAGTATCTCCATCTTTGTAACTTTATCTTCTCCCATCAACTCCACTGCCACCGTAAATTCTTTGCCATTTTTCAGTCCTCCTTCACCTCCATGTTTCTTCCGTTGAGCATTTTCTTTGTCCTTGTCCATTCCGTTAGTCATTGCCATGTTGTCCGTCATAGTAAACAAAAATGAGACCCAAAAACTCTCCCCCAAGCAGCAAAACTGCAAAGGGGGAAAAAAAAAACTTAAACTTGTTCAAAGGCAAAAAAAATCTAAATTATACTTCAAAAAACGTTGAAAATAACCAAAAAAGCTCTCAAGCAAACACTCTCAAGCAAACAAACACTCACTCACGACTTAATCACCAACACCTGTCTCACTTTCCAAAGAGGAAGTGCTCACTCAGGCCGGTATCTCTTGGTGCACTACATAAAGTCAAAGTGAATCTGATTAACAGATGTTGCATTTTCCCCATTTAGATAAGCATCTTTGCGTCACTCAAAAAGTGGAAGAAATTGCATATACTGTAGCCATCACTTTGTAGCACAGATCGTTGGATGAAATACAAACAAAGCTTGCTTACTTATTACAAAGCGAGGTCACATTATTCAGCCTTGTGGGAAAAACGGACAAAGAGTTTTAATTCGACAAGTCAGTGATGCTGATGAAATGATGCAAGACCACCCCCCTTGTTGACAAAAAGTTTACAGCACCGGGTATTCCAAGGCGGTCTCCCATCCAAGTACTAACCAGGCACGACCCTGCTTATCTGCCGAGATCTGATCAACAATTTGATGAGATCAGGTGTACTCAGGCCAGTAGTTAATATGAGTAGTGAATAACTATCGTATTTTTAACACTCTGCAAAAACAGCTAGTTGATGAAAGGCTGAAAGAGAATTGCAAGAATCAGACAATTTCACATGCGGGCCACAAACAGGCAAATAACAAAAGGCATCTCGGAACGCACAACTCGTCAGTCATTGTCAGTGGATTGTATTGGCGGGAAGAACAAAATATCGTCTGCATGGTAATCGAAGTCGCGCATCTAATGTCAAGCCACAGGTCACAGGTGAGCTGCCTTGTTAAACCCTAAAAATAAATAGAAACACGATTGTGTTAAAAATACCCATTAAGCCATTTGTTAAGATTTCCCCCATGTGAACCTGTTATCACTCTTACCCTGATGGTTGCTGATATTTCCAGACACTTTTTCGGTCTTACCTGAGGAATTGTATCATTTATATCAGAATGGCCATATTCTGAGTCCAGTTTATTGCTCATTAAATGACAATTTACTACTATTTTCCCATTGAAGGCCATATTGAGGTTAAACCAATGACTGGAGTTTTTAATTGATTAAAACAAATGACTATTGAAAGTGCAGGACAGTATCGTGGTTTTACTGGTCTCTGTGGTGATTTTAGGAGGCTGTTCCTATTTCTACTTTTTCCCCATACTCTTTAACCCGATACCCAGTTACTGTGCTGAAGTCAGGATTGCCGAGCGGTCTCAGGTTGCAGTCTCCCATGGAGGTGTGGGTTCAAAGTGGGCCATTCCCACTTCTGACAGTTGTTTATCGCCTCTCATGCAGGAGTCATGCTGCTTTGCATTAAGATGGTGAAATAACAACTTCACACAGTAAAGTATCAATTTATAATAATCCCTCTCAAATGCAAAACTTCTGGAGCTGAGCAAAGATCAAAGAAAATAAGAAAAAAGCCGTACTTAATAACAAATGAATGAGGGGAACATTTAATGTGATTGCATTATAATGAAATACTACATTATATTTGCTTCCTGGTTTTAAAACTTCTTTGGGAGGATATCTTGGGCACTGATTCAGGTCACACATGCAGGTTTGAAAATGAGAACTTGTTCTCAACTAGCCTACCTGGTTAAATAAAGGTGAAATAAATAAAAAATAAAATTTTTGTTGCTGTAAGCTATGCCTACTGGCCCATTCACTGCTAACAAGCCTGTTTTCTGTCACAGTTGTCGTGGCTGAGTGGTTAAGGCGATGGACTAGAAATCCATTGGAATCTTCCTGCGCAGTTTTGAAACCTGCCATCAATGAAAATGTATTTTTCTTGATCCCTCCGGAGGTGGAAGTTTAGTCGTGTTTCTTATACCAATCACATCCTCTCAGATCTCCACAACTACATAGGGATTAGTTGTCCATTTGGGATAGGACTGCAGGCCATCTATCCCACCTCACACCTTTATACACCTGGTTACCCATCCTTCTAGCTCTATAGGCCACAGTAGCATAGGTTACAGGTTTGTTGTCAAGCCACAGATTTCAGTTGAGATCCCATGAAACACTCAACAATACAACAACACAATTCTCATGAATAACCATTAAAACATTTGTTAAGATTTCCCCCATTTTGACATGTGGACCTGTTGTCACTCTTACCCTGACGGATAGCTCCAGACACTTTTTTGGTCTGAGGCATTTTTAAATTCAAGTCAAAATGGCCATATTCTGAAGACACTCTTAAAGTCTGTAGGGTAATCGAACTGGCCACATCTAAAGTCAAGCCACAGGTCATAGGTGAGAAACCTTGTTAAACCCTAAAAGAACAAAACATGATTGCGTTGAAAATAACCATTAAGTCATTCAGGTTTTAGAAAGGTGAAATAAATATAGGCATGGTTTGAAACCCATTCCTGACAACCTTTTAGCGCCTGCATGTCATGCACCTGAAAATCCAGTGTTAAATCCAATTGAAAAATAAATGACTTAAGGAATAACTTCTACCCCGCTGAAATGGACAAAAATGAATTTGGGAAGTCATTGGCATTGGACAAACCATTTACACGGTGTCCAATGGAAGTACCACCCAATGTGGCGTTGATTCGTGTAAAGTTGATTGCAAATGCCATATGGCAAATGCCAGTTGTAACACTTTGAAAATCCAACAAGGGAGCGCGCTCATTTCTTTTCAAATTGCAAATAGGCCCCAGTAGCATAGTCAACATCCAGAAGCAAAATTTTGAAAAAGTGTTTTTTTTCAAAAACTTATCACCCCTTAAAAAGTGCTTTCTGGACCATTTTTAAATTCCCCCATTTTGACATGATTTTTTGTCAATTACACATGGTAAGAACTGTGTTTTTGGTCTGAATATACTTTTGTCCAAAATTTATTATCATAATTTTTGCATTTTTTTTTAACTTGCGCATAAGGCATATTGTTTTGTCCATTTGCAATATGATTTCATAAGTCAAAAGTCAAAAGTTGTTAAACCACAAACATTTTATTTTGCCTTGAAAATAACTTAAGTCATTCAGGTCAATTTGAATAGAACCCCTTTTATAAAAAACTTCACACCCCCTTAAAAAGTGCTTTCTGGACCATTTTTGAAATTCTTTCGAATTTTGTGTCAATTACACAGGTATAAGAACTGTATCAACATACTTTAATCGTATTTTATTATCATATATATATGTATTTTTTTTGTGGCGTGATAAGGCATATGTTTTGTCCATTCACAATATGATTTCATAGGAAGTCAAAAGTCAAAAAGTCAAAAGTCACTCTTTTTGGGGCCAAATGCAAATAAAAATTTGACATGCAGAAAAATACTGCAAAATGCAAAATTGAATACTGGCCTGATGAACACAGGATGGCCGGGCATTGATAGGGTCTTCTCCATCGCAGGTGTTGAATTATCAAAAATTTCTTTATTCACATGGGTATGAACTGTTGAATCATTTTGTCCAAATTTATTATCATAATTTTTGCATTTTTTTTTACTTTGCAGTCACTGTGTCCATTTGCAATATGGTTCAATGGGCATTTACCATCAAATTTGTCATGCTATAAAAATCCTGCAGGAATGCAAAATTGACTGGCCCGATGAACTCAGGATGGCTGGGCAGTGATTCTGGTTCTTCTCAATCGCTTTGTGTTGATTTCAGAATGTCATTTGTTTATGGTACCTCACTGTTTAAACATTTGCAAATGGACAAGATTTTGTCCATTCACAGTCACCATCCATCAGTCAATTAGAAATCATTCTGACACCAAACTGATACAAACTGACACCAAACCTCACTTTTTCCAACTTGTTTAGTAGCCATGAACACATGGCCTACAGAGATGGCCCAAAATTCAATCAACCATTCTTTTCATCACTGTGCATTTGCACATGGTATTCTCTGAAACCAAACTGAATAAAAACATTTGCAATGGTTCAAAATTTACGAGTTTTGTCGTTCCAGCTAAAATTGGGACCAGTTCAGATGTCATGTGTAGGCCTAGCTGAGGCAGTGATTCTGGTTCCTCCCAAGTTTCGGCTTGGGTTGGTCATTTGGTGCCCTTTGATGCAAAACCCTAATTGGTTAAACTGAAAATGGACAAGAGTCTTTTTCCATGACTTGATACATTCTCCTTGAATGAGCAAACGGACAAAACGTTTTTCCAACTGTCTATATACCGAGATGGTCCAATGCACCTAGTCTTGCGACTCTGGGACATTTCTAAATGTCGTCATTTTCCAGATGCAAAAATGAATTGAAGTCATTGCAAATGTGTGAGCACTGAACTCGGTCCGAGAACCTTCTAGAAGCCTTTGGTGCCCGAGCAAAACCTAAAATTTGCTGAAGTGCATTTCAAATGAGAATGACCTGGTAAGGGGTCTGAATGAGTTAATCACAGAAACGTTGGGGTCTGTCTATTGGGCCTGAGGTCTAGAACAGGACCTAGTCTTGCGACTCTGGGACTCTAGGTCTGATTTTCGGTTCTTTAAAAGTTCCAACAAGGTTAACTAATGCAGGCAGTGTATGTCTCTACACACCCCTGAATATGTCCCTCCTTTCAAGCTGTGTGTGTGTGACTTAGTTTTTCTTTGAAATTTTATGGGAAAAATGACTGATTTACAGTACAATATGTCCTAATCACACATGTGAAGTTTTGGACAGATCTGACTTTTTAACCCCTGAATCAGCCCCTGACAGTACATGGGGGTATGGCACTTCCGGTTGGCACAGGAAGCTATAAGTCAACACATATCCTCATTGGGGTATGCTTTTACAGAATCAATGAAAAAATTTTTTACAGAAACTACTTTTTGACTTTTTTATTTTATGGCACTTCCGTTAAGCACTGACTGATTTACACAGGGTTGAATGCACTATGTCTATCAAACTGATTTTAGCAGGGTATGGATATACACTTTTAGGGCATTTTCTACCACTTCTGTTGGTTGGTCCAGGAAGCTTTTAGAATCAACACAGGTAGACCTCGGTGGCCTGATGGACTGTTACCGAAGACAGGTTCATACGGCATTCATAACCCATTCATAGGCTTCAGGTTGAATTTAGGAGTGCAGGCAATGTATTCCTATGGGGAGAGAAGTCAATGCAAACTGTTTGATGTAAACACCTTCTTTTAACTATTAAGGGTTAATGCCACACTGTCACGGTTAGGCTTGCACGGATCGGGAGGACCTTAGGAACGTACCTGAGGTCGAATTGTGCTTCTCACCCTAACGGTTCTCTCACTGTAACCCAAAAGCAAATGACGTTGTGGGGCAGGCTTCATTTTGGGCCTACTATTCTAGTGGTCGCTGCGCTTAGACCGAGCGAGCTACGGTCAAGCGGGATATCTCGTTGAACTCGGCGCGGCCTAGGGATTATGGTAATGCCATTGCCTGCTCTCTGTGTCTTTAAGCACCGCACTTTATCACTCCATCCTTGCTGTGTGTGTGTGAGAGCTTTTCTTTTTTTTTCGTTTTTTTTTCGTTTTCTTTGTTGGGAGAAATGACTGATTTACAGTTCAGGAGGGTTACCTAGTCACACATATGAAGTTTTGGAGAGATGTGCCTTTTTTAACCATTCAAAACAGATAGTGTGACCCAATTAAAGGCACTTCCGGTTGGCACAGGAAGCTATAGCTAAACACATATCCTCATTGGGGTATGCCTTTACAGAATCCTGAGTTTTAAGTCTTTAGGTTATGTTTTTCAAAACACTTCTATGGTGATTGTAACCACTTCCGGTTGCTTCAGGAAGCTTAGAATTGACACAGGTAGACCCCATAGTGGTCTGATGGACTGTCATAGAAGACAGGTTCATAAGGCATTCATAACCCACATAGGCTTCAGGTTGAATTTAGAGGTGCAGGCAATGTATTCCTATGGGGAGAGAAGTCAAAGCAAGCTGTTTGAAGTAAACACCTTCTTTTACCTATTAAGGGTTAATGCCACACGGTCAAGGTTAGGCTTGCACGGATCGGGAGGACCTCAGGAACGTACCTGAGGTCGAATTGTGCTTCTCACCCTAACGGTTCTCTCACTGCCACCCAAAATCAAATGACATTGTGGGGCAGGCTGCATTTTGGGCCTTCTTTTTTTCAAGGTCGCTGCACTCAGAACGAGCTACGGTCAAGCGGGGCGTCTCGTTGAACTCGGCACGGCCTAGAGATTATGGTAATGCCATTGCCTGCTCTCTGTGTCTTTAAGCACCGCACTTTTCAACTCCAACCTTGCTGTGTGTGCGTGTGAGAGCTTTTCTTTGACATCTGTTGGGAGAAATGACTGATTTACAGTTCAGGAGGGTTACCTAGTCACACATATGAAATTTTGGAGAGATCAGACTTTTTTAACCCCTCGAAACAGCCCCTGAGACACCAATTATAGCACTTCCGGTTGGCACAGGAAGCTATAAGTAAACACATGTCTTGATTGACATAGCCACTTACAGAATAATGAGTTTTAAAGCTTTAAGTTAAGAATTGACTGATCTACACAGGTTTGAATAGGGTGATTTTCATAATGACAGGTTATGTTTTTCAAAACACTTCTATGGTGATTGTAACCACTTCCGGTTGCTTCAGGAAGCTTAGAATTGACACAGGTAGACCTCATAGTGGTCTGATGGACTGTCATAGAAGACAGGTTCATAAGGCATTCATAACCCACATAGGCTTCAGGTTGAATTTAGAGGTGCAGGCAATGTATTCCTATGGGGAGAGAAGTCAAAGCAAGCTGTTTGAAGTAAACACCTTCTTTTACCTATTAAGGGTTAATGCCACACGGTCAAGGTTAGGCTTGCACGGATCGGGAGGACCTCAGGAACGTACCTGAGGTCGAATTGTGCTTCTCACCCTAACGGTTCTCTCACTGCCACCCAAAATCAAATGACATTGTGGGGCAGGCTGCATTTTGGGCCTTCTTTTTTTCAAGGTCGCTGCACTCAGAGCGAGCTACGGTCAAGTGGGATATCTCGTTGAACTCGGCACGGCCTAGGGATTATGGTAATGCCATTGCCTGCTCTCTGTGTCTTTAAGCACCGCACTTTGTCACTCCATCCTTGCTGTGTGTTTGTATGAGAGCTTTTCTTTGACATCTCCTGGGGGAAATGACTGATTTACAGTTTAGGAGGGTTACCTAGTCACACATATGAAGTTTTGGAGAGATGTGACTTTTCTAACCCTTCAAAACAGACAGTGTGACCCAATTAAAGGCACTTCCGGTTGGCACAGGAAGCTATAAGTCAACACATGTCTTGACTGACATAGAAACCTACAGAATCCTGAGTTTTAAGTCTTTAAGTTAAGAATTGACTGATCTACGATCTACACAGTGTTGAATGGGGTCATTTTCCCCTTTGAAGGTGATGTACATCAAAACACCTTTTGGGTCAATTTTAACCACTTCCGTTTGCTCCAGGAAGCTTAGAATCGACACAGGTAGACCTCATAGTGGTCTGATGGACTGTCATAGAAGACAGGTTCATTAGGCATTCATAACCCACATAGGCTTCAGGTTGAATTTAGAGGTGCAGGCAATGTATTCCTATGGGGAGAGAAGTCAATGCAAACTGTTTGATGTAAACACCTTCTTTTAACTGTTAAGGGTTAATGCCACAGGGTCAAGGTTAGGCTTGCACGGATCGGGAGGACCTTAGGAACGTACCTGAGGTCGAATTGTGCTTCTCACCCTAACGGTTCTCTCACTGCCACCCAAAATCAAATGACATTGTGGGGCAGGCTTCATTTTGGGCCTACTTTTCTAATGGTCGCTGCACTCAGACCGAGCGAGCTACGGTCAAGCGGGATATCTCGTTGAACTCGGCACACCCTAGGGATTATGGTAATGCCATTGCCTGCTCTCTGTGTCTTTCAGCACCGCACTTTTCACTCCATCCTTGCTGTGTGTGTGTATGAGAGCTTTTCTTTGACATCTCCTGGGGAAATGACTGATTTACAGTTTAGGAGGGTTACCTAGTCACACATATGAAGTTTTGGAGAGATGTGACTTTTCTAACCCTTGGGCATTTACCATATGAAATTTGACATGCTCAAAAATGCAAAATTGACTGGCCTGATGAACACAGGATGGCCGAGCAGTGATAGTTGTTCCTTTCCATCACTCGTTGTGTTGATTTCATCATGTCCATTTGGTGATGTTTTTTCACTATACAATCATATTGCAAGTGCACGTGCATTTGCAATATGTTTCAATGGGCATGTACCATCACGAATTTGGCATGGTCAAAAATCCTGCAGAAATGCTAAATTGACTGGCCTGATGAACACAGGATGGCCGGGCAGTGACAGTTTTTCCTTTCCATCACTCGTTGTGTTGATTTCATCTTGTCCATTTGGTGATGTTTTTCACTATACAATCATATTGCAAGTGCACGTGCATTTGCAATATGGTTCAATGGGCATTTACCATATCAAATTTGACATGCTCAAAAATCCTGAAGAAATGCAAAATTGACTGGCCAGATGAACTCGGGATGGCCTGGCAGTGATAGTTGCTCCTTTCCATCGCTCGTTGTGTTGACTTCATCATGTCCATTTTGTGATGTTTTTTCACTATACAATCATATTGCAAGTGCACGTACATTTGCAATATGGTTCAATGGGCATTTACCATATGAAATTTGACATGCTCAAAAATGCAAAATTGACTGGCCTGATGAACACAGGATGGCCGAGCAGTGATAGTTGTTCCTTTCCATCACTCGTTGTGTTGATTTCATCATGTCCATTTGGTGATGTTTTTTCACTATACAATCATATTGCAAGTGCACGTGCATTTGCAATATTTTTCAATGGGCATGTACCATCACGAATTTGGCATGGTCAAAAATCCTGCAGAAATGCTAAATTGACTGGCCTGATGAACACAGGATGGCCGGGCAGTGATAGTTGTTCCTTTCCATCACTCGTTGTGTTGATTTCATCTTGTCCATTTGGTGATGTTTTTTCACTATAGAATCATGTTGCAAATGCACATGCATTGTTGTGCAACTGGTAACCCAAAAATAAAAATATGGTTGTAAATGCATTTACCGGGACTCCTATTGTCCATGCCCGCTATGGGAGTACCCTACTACGGCCCCCTCTATCCATGGGGGCCGTCCTGAGTGCTTTATGGACTGTTTAAAATAGGCACCTGGTAACCCAAAAATAAAAATATGGTTGTAAAATGCATTTACCGGTAATTCTGATATTAATGCCCGCTATGGGACTACAGGATGGCCGGGCAGTGATAGTTGTTCCTTTCCATCACTCGTTGTGTTGATTTCATCATGTCCATTTGGTGATGTTTTTTCACTATACAATCATATTGCAAGTGCACGTGCATTTGCAATATGTTTCAATGGGCATGTACCATCACGAATTTGGCATGGTCAAAAATCCTGCAGAAATGCAAAATTGACTGGCCTGATGAACACAGGATGGCCGGGCAGTGACAGTTGTTCCTTTCCATCACTCGTTGTGTTGATTTCATCATGTCCATTTGGTGATGTTTTTCACTATAGAATCATGTTGCAAATGCACATGCATTGTTGTGCAACTGGTAACCCAAAAATAAAAATATGGTTGTAAATGCATTTACCGGGACTCCTATTGTCCATGCCCGCTATGGGAGTACCCTACTACGGCCCTCTATCCATGGGGGCCGCCCTGGAGTGCTTTATGGACTGTTTAAAATAGGCACCTGGTAACCCAAAAATAAAAATATGGTTGTAAAATGCAAGCGAGCTACGGTCAAGCGGGATATCTCGTTGAACTCGGCATGGCCTAGGGTATATGGTAATGCCATTGCCTGCTCTCTGTGTCTTTAAGCACCGCACTTTGTCACTCCATCCTTGCTGTGTGTGTGTGTGAGAGCTTTTCTTTGACATCTGTTGGGAGAAATGACTGACTTACAGTTTATGGGGATTGCCTAATCACACATATGAAGTTTTGAAAAGATCTGACCTTTTTAACCCTTGGAAACTGCCACTATGACATCATTTAAGGCACTTCCGGTTGGCACAGGAAGCTATAAATAAACCCATATCCTGATTGGGGTATGCCTTACAGAATCCTGAGTTTTAAGTCTTTATGTTAAGAACTGAGTTATTTACAGAGGGTTTAGTGAGTGTGTTATTTCAGAAAATCATAGAAAATCACAGAAATCTCGCAGAGCTCCGCAGCACACTTTAAAAAGATTCGTAAGAACACCCTGCAACTGGATCTGTAACCGTTGAAAAAAAAAACACCTATCCGTGAACATCACCAATCTGTCATTGTACGATTTAGATAGATAAATGGCTGGTTCTTTTTTTTATTGACACCGGAGGCTCCTTGACTTTGACATGAAGTGGAAAAATAATTTCTCTATTTTCATTTTGGACCTTTAATCCCAGATAAATGGCCATAACTCAAAAACCGTTGAGGCCTGGACGCCATCTTGTTCGGGGCCAACTGCCCATTATGCCAAACCTACGCTCACCGAGTTTCATACTTCAAATATTTTCCGTTTTCGAGATAAGGCCCCGTCGTGAATCGTGATGTTTTGTCCAATAGCAATATGCCTTCTCTTAGGTCAGATCACCACTTTATTTTAAGAATGTGAAATGTCAGAATAATAGTAGAGAAATGATTTGTTTCAGCTTGTATTTCTTTCATCACATTCCCAGTTGGTCAGAAATTTACATACACTCAATTAGTATTTGGTAGCATTGCCTTTAAATTGTTTAACATGGGTCAAACGTTTCGGGTAGCCTTCCACATGCTTCTCACAATAAGTTGGGTGAATTTTGGCCCATTCCTCCTGACAGCAAGCAATTCAGGTGTTGAAGCACGGTGGCTAGGAAAAACTCCCTAGAAAGGCCAGAACCTTGGAAGAAACCTAGAGAGGAACCAGGCTATGAGGGGTGGCCAGTCCTCTTCTGGCTGTGCCGGGTGGAGATTATAATAGGACATGGCCAACATGTTCAAATGTTCATAGATGACCAGCAGGGTCAAATAATAATAATCACAGTGGTTGTCGAGGGTGCAACAGGTCAGCACCTCAGGAGTAAATGTCAGTTGGCTTTTCATAGCCGATCATTGAGTATCTCTACCGCTCCTGCTGTCTCTAGAGAGTTGAAAACAGCAGGTCTGGGACAGGGAGCACGTCCAGTGAACAGGTCAGTGTTCCATAGCCACAGCAGAACAGTTGAAACTGGAGCAGCAGCACAGCCAGGTGGACTGTGGACAGCAAGGAGCGCTCAGTTGTCCGAGATAGAGAAAGAAAGAAAGAGAGAAAGAGAGAAAGAAAGAAAGAACGAGAGAATTAGAGAGAGCATACTTAAATTCACACAGGACACCGGATAAGACAGTTGAAATACTCCAGATATAACAGACAAACCATAGCCCCCCGACACATAAACTACTGCAGCATAAATACTGGAGGCTGACTCAGTAGAGGTCGGGAGACACTGTGGCCCCATCCAACGATACCCCCGGACAGGGCCAAACAGGCAGGATATAACCCTACCCACTTTGCCAAAGCACAGCCCCCACACCACTAGAGGGATATCTTCAACCACCAACTTACCATCCTGAGACAAGGCCGAGTATAGCCCACAAAGATCTCCGCCACGGCACAACCCAAGGGGGGGCGCCAACCCAGACAGGAAGATCACGTCAGTGACTCAACCCACTCAGGTGACACACCCCTCCTAGGGATGGCATGGAAGAGCACCAGTAAGCAAATTGATATAAAACATCCCCACTAAATGTTTTCAAATGCTCACAAATTTCTACAAAATATGTAAAAATGTATATAAAACATGGCTACTAAGTACGAAATGAGCTCACGAATTGTAAAACGTCCACGTACTGTAATTTACATCCACTATACTTTTAGTTTTTATGATGATATTCCCTGGAGGTCGGGGCCCACAGGGCAGGTGCCCTGCTTGCCCATTCGGTAATCTGGCCCTGATCATCAAGTTAAACCACATGTATTGTTGTTAAAAATCCTCACACTTTCTTGGAGGATAAAACTGAGACTGTAGCCAGCTTCCATTTTACCTCATTTTATTGTCCAAAGAATGTTCTCATAGTCCAGAAGTATTGGATGAAAATCCACAATGTTGGTGCCATACAGGAGCACTGACCAATCTGCCTCCAAAAGAGGACTGCTGGTTTTGAGGATGGTGTGGAGGTCAGTGGTTGAAGATCTGAGCAGCCCCTGAGATGGTGAGTATGGTTTCAGTAGACCACTATTGAGCTGGTGGGTCAGATAGGAGCTTCGAAGAAAGGTAATTTAGTGCTTTGAATGTAGTTCATATTGCCTTATAGTGGATTCAGGACTTGGACAAGGAGTCAATGCAGTTTAAAGATGCATTTACATCGGGGTTTGGAGGAGGGTGTCAAATTTCTTAGAATGAGCGAAAATATTGGAGTTTGGGGACTGGAGGGGATAATAGTCAAGTTGGGAAATGTGCAAATATTTAGATACAAATTTATCGTAAAATTGGGGATTATTCAGATATTCCTGTTGAAAAAGTTCAGTGAGGATCTCTGAATGATCCAATGTTGACCTAAAGTGACTAATGATTTCATAAATAAATCACCTGTGTAGTCATCAAGTTTCGTATAAATGCACCTAGCACTGTGATTCTCAGAGGTCCGTTAAAAGCGGAGAAAGAGCATCATGAAGAACAAGGATCACACCAGGCAGCCGAGATACTGTTGGCTGGGGTTTAAAGCATGAAGATTTGGATACAAAAAGATTTCCCAAGCTTTAAACATCCCAGGAACTGTGCAAGCTAAATATTGAAATGGAAAGTATCAGACCACTGAAATCCACCCTTGTGGCCGTTTACATTGTTTTGCTCAAGTACAAGTGGAAGACTGATCAAGATGCAGCCAAGAGGCCCATGATCACTCTGGATGAACTGCAAGATCTACAGCTGAGTTGGGCGACTCTGTCCATAGGACAACAATCAGTGTATATTGCACAAATCTGGCCTTTATGGAAGAGTGGCAAGAAGAAAGCCATTTCTTAAAGATATCCATAAAACTGTTGTTTGAAGTTTGCCACAAGCCACCTGGGAGACACACCAAACATGTGGAAGAATGTGCTCTGGTCAGATGAAACCAAAATGGAACTTTTTCTGCAACAATGCAAAACGTTATGTTTGGCGTAAAACAGCACAGCTCATCACCCAAAGAACACACCATCCCCACTGTCCAACATGGTGGTGGCAGCATCATTTTTGGGCCTGGAGTTCAGCAGGGACAGGGAAGATGGTTAAAATTGATGGGAAGATGGATGGAGCCAAAGTTGGACCATTCTGGAAGAAAACCTGATTACAGTCTGCAAAGGTACCTGAGACTGGAAGAGTAATGTGCAACTATTTTAGTCTTCCAACAAGACATTCTTATCTTTCAAAACAATAAAGCAAAATCTACAATGGAATGGTTCAAAAATAAACATAATCCAGGTGTTAGAATGGCCAAGTCAAAGTCAAGACCTGAATCCAATCGAGAATTTGGCTAAAGAACTGAAAACTGCTGTTCACAAATGTGCAATTTCTGGCAAAATCACTGAGCTTAGCAGCAATAAAGCAAGGAGGAATGGGAAAAAAATTGAGTCTCTCAATGTGCAAAACTGAGAGAAATGCACACTATAGCTTTATCGCAGCAAAGTTTGGCGTAACAAAGCTTAACTTTGGGGGAGAGAATAATTTGCAGGCAGATTTTTCAGTTTTTGATTTGTTAAAAAGTTTAAAATATACTAAATGTCATTCCACTTCATGGATTGTGTCCCAACTTGATAAAATACAGCTTCCAGAAAAATACAGTTTTATGATCTTTTATGTTTGAAGCCTAAATGTATTTCTGTGGTTTATTAAAACCCTCAATTTGATATTTGGGAAGGCACTGGGCTATAGAATGGTTTATATGAAAGAAATAGCCGACACGTTATAATTCCTGTAATAACTTGCGGCTGAACTTGAAAGAGGTTCCTTCGTTATTTTACCGTTCATGTCTTCCATAGAGAATGTCTTGATCTACTTCAAATAAGGTATGTGTCCCGTGCAGGCTTAAACCGCCTTGGCGTTTTGATACCCTTGTAAATCTCACTAGGATAAGGTAACATTTGTCAATATATTTTCATAAATCCACTCTATAAAAAAAAAAAAGATCTTCGCTTATATTTAGCCAATATTGATCAGTTACCTTGTCCTATGGATATCTACACAGTTTAAAAATTGTCAAGGTGGTGTAAGCCTACACGAAACACAACCTTATTTTAAGTGAATCTAAAAATATCCTATGGAATAAATGAATGAAGGAACCGTTTTTCAGATTTTGCTAGAAGGTGTCATGGGAATTATGACTTGCACTTTGGTAGTCAATTCTTACCATGCCCATTATTAAAATAGGATTTCCTGCATATAGAAATTACAGTTTGTTTTCAACATTCATCATTCATGTTATTTGAGACTAAATTGATTTTATTTATGTATTATATTAAGTTAAAATAAAAGTGTTCATTGTTCATTCAGTATTGTTGCAATTGTCATTATTACAAAAATGTCTGTGTACAATTAGTATTCCAGTCCCCTGTGAGAACCATGGGATTTGGTGGCGGAATGTTCGCTGCCATAGCAATGGAATATGAGATTTCTTTGCCTTCAGTCATCGACGTAGGTAGTGATGCTATCTAGGCAGCTAACAACGAGTTGATCAGTGTTGTGAGTAGGAAACGGTGTGTGTTCGCATATGGAACGTAACTGCGCCTATACTGTACTTAGCTACAAAAATAACAAACGTGTGTTTTCCGAGCCACTTCTGATACCATGTTTCAGTATGATATGTTAGATAAAGGAATAATGACAGACACCAATGTCAGGTTCAATAGCCTTGTTTGTGCCTTGTACGAATGGCTACAACTGGAGTCCGGGGAACAGTCCGGCTAGTCGATTGCCTATCAACTAGACTCTGTAACACTAGTGGCCGGTTAGCTCAGTTGGTTAGAGTGTGTTGCTAATAATGCCAAGGTCATGGGTTCAGTTCCCGT
>NW_024607197.1:7500-20116 GCF_018296145.1 Oncorhynchus tshawytscha | reverse complement strand
CAGAACCATCTAACAGAACCATCCAACAGAACACAGTACCACACATTAACAACAGAACCATCCAACAGAACACAGTACCACACATAAACAACAGAACCATACCAACAGAACCATAGAACAGAACCATCCAACAGAACACAGTACCACACATAAACAACAGAACCATCTAACAGAACCATCCAACAGAACACAGTACCACACATTAACAAACAGAACCATCCAACAGAACATCCAGTACCACACATAAACAACAGAACCATCCAACAGAACACAGTACCACACATTAACAACAGCACCATCTAACAGAACCATCCAACAGAACACAGTACCACACATTAACAACAGAACCATCTAACAGAACCATCCAACAGAACACAGTACCACACATTAACAACAGAACCATCCAACAGAACACAGTACCACACATAAACAACAGAACCATCCAACAGAACCATAGAACAGAACCATCCAACAGAACACAGTACCACACATAAACAACAGAACCATTTAACAGAACCATCCAACAGAACACAGTACCACACATTAACAACAGAACCATCCAACAGAACACAGTACCACACATAAACAACAGAACCATCCAACAGAACCATTCAACAGAACCATCCAACAGAACACAGTATCACACATAAACAACAGAACCATCTAACAGAACCATCCAACAGAACCATTCAACAGAACCATCCAACAGAACACAGTATCACACATAAACAACAGAACCATCTAACAGAACCATCCAACAGAACACAGTACCACACATAAACAACAGAACCATCCAATAAAACCAGAACACAGTATCACACATTAACAACAGAACCATCCAACAGAACACAGTACCACACATAAACAACAGAACCATCTAACAGAACCATCCAACAGAACACAGTACCACACATAAACAACAGAACCATCCAACAGAACAGTACCACATAGAAACAACAGAACCATCCAACAGAACACAGTACCACACATTAACAACAGAACCATCTAACAGAACCATCCAACAGAACACAGTACCACACATTAACAACAGAACCATCTAACAGAACCATCCAACAGAACACAGTACCACACATTAACAACAGAACCATCCAACAGAACACAGTACCACACATAAACAACAGAACCATCCAACAGAACCATAGAACAGAACCATCCAACAGAACACAGTACCACACATAAACAACAGAACCATCTAACAGAACCATCCAACAGAACACAGTACCACACATTAACAACAGAACCATCCAACAGAACACAGTACCACACATAAACAACAGAACCATCCAACAGAACCATTCAACAGAACCATCCAACAGAACACAGTATCACACATAAACAACAGAACCATCTAACAGAACCATCCAACAGAACCATCCAACAGAACCATCCAACAGAACACAGTACCACACATAAACAACAGAACCATCCAACAGAACCATCCAACAGAACACAGTACCACACATAAACAACAGAACCATCCAATAAAACCATCCAACCGAACACAGTATCACACATTAACAACAGAACCATCCAACAGAACACAGTACCACACATAAACAACAGAACCATCCAACAGAACCATCCAACAGAGCACAGAACCACACAAACACAACAGAACCATCCAACAGAACACAGTACCACACATAAACAACAGAACCATCCAACAGAACACAGTACCACACATAAACAACAGAACCATCCAACAGAACCATTCAACAGAACCATCCAACAGAACACAGTACCACACATGAACAACAGAACCATCCAACAGAACCATCCAACAGAACAGTACCACATAGAAACAACAGAACCATCCAACAGAACACAGTACACTGCACTCTCATTCTCAGCATTATTCTTCCAAGATGTGTTCAGCTCTTGGTCGGGTCTGGATGTACGTCCTTGATGACACAGACCACAGAATGTCTGATATTTCCCTTTCCCCCCAGGAGGGAGCTGGGAACGTTTGGAGAAAACACAATGCCACAATGCTCTTCTGGTGGTACGGTCTATCACCCATCTAGTATACATATGGTGGAGGTATGAGGGTCTATCAACCATCTAGTATACATATGGTGGAGGTATGAGGGTCTATCACCCATCTAGTATACATATGGTGGAGGTATGAGGGTCTATCACCCATCTAGTATACATATGGTGGAGGTATGAGGGTCAATCACCCATCTAGTATACATATGGTGGAGGTATGAGGGTCTATCACCCATCTAGTATACATATGGTGGAGGTATGAGGGTCTATCACCCATCTAGTATATGGTGGAGGTATGAGGGTCTATCACCCATCTAGTATATGGTGGAGGTATGAGGGTCTATCACCCATCTAGTATACATATGGTGGAGGTATGAGGGTCTATCACCCATCTAGTATACATATGGTGGAGGTATGAGGGTCTATCACCCATCTAGTATATGGTGGAGGTATGAGGGTCTATCACCCATCTAGTGTATGGTGGAGGTATGAGGGTCAATCACCCATCTAGTATACATATGGTGGAGGTATGAGGGTCTATCACCCATCTAGTATACATATGGTGGAGGTATGAGGATCTATCACCCATCTAGTATATGGTGGAGGGATGAGGGTCTATCAACCATCTAGTATATGGTGGAGGTATGAGGGTCTATCACCCATCTAGTATATGGTGGAGGTATGAGGGTCTATCACCCATCTAGTATGTGGTGGAGGTATGAGGGTCTGGTCTATCACCCATCTAGTATAGGGTGGAGGTATGAGGGTCTATCACCCATCTAGTATATGGTGGAGGTATGAGGGACCAGGACTATCACCCATCTAGTATATGGTGGAGGTATGAGGGACTATCACCCATCTAGTATACATATGGTGGAGGTATGAGGGTCTATCACCCATCTAGTATATGGTGGAGGTATGAGAGTCTATCACCCATCTAGTATGTGGTGGAGGTATGAGGTCTGGTCTATCACCCATCTACTATAGGGTGGAGGTATGAGGGTCTATCAACCATCTAGTATACAGTGGAGGTATGAGGGTATATCACCCATCTAGTATACATATGGTGGCGGTATGAGGATCTATCACCCATCTAGTATATGGTGGAGGTATGAGGGACTATCACCCATCTAGTATATGGTGGAGGTATGAGGGTCTATCACCCATCTAGTATATGGTGGAGGTATGAGGGTCTATCACCCATCTAGTATATGGTGGAGGTATGAGGATCTATCAACCATCTAGTATACTGTGGAGGTATGAGGGTCTGGTCTATCACCCATCTAGTATATGGTTGAGGTATGAGGGTCTATCACCCATCTAGTATGTGGTGGAGGTATGAGGGTCTGGTCTATCACCCATCTAGTATATGGTGGAGGTATTAGGGTCTATCACCCATCTAGTACATGGTGGAGGTATGAGGGTCTATCACCCATCTAGTATATGGTTGAGATATGAGGGTCTATCAACCATCTAGTATATGGTGGAGGTATGAGAGTCTATCAACCATCTAGTATATGGTGGAGGTATGAGGGTCTGGTCTATCACCCATCTAGTATATGGTTGAGGTATGAGGGTCTATCACCCATCTAGTATATGGCTGAGGTATGAGGGTCTATCACCCATCTAGTATATGGTGGAGGTATGAGGGTCTATCACCCATCTAGTATATGGTGGAGGTATGAGGGTCTATCACCCATCTATTATATGGTGGAGGTATGAGGGTCTATCACCCATCTAGTATATGGTGGAGGTATGATGGTCTATCACCCATCTAGTATACAGTGGAGGTATGAGGGACTATCAACCATCTAGTATATGATGGAGGTATGAGGGTCTATCAACCATCTAGTATATGATGGAGATATGAGGGTCTATCAACCATCTAGTATACATATGGTGGAGGTATAAGGGTCTATCACCCATCTAGTATACATATGGTGGAGGTATGATGGTCTATCACCCATCTAGTATATGATGGCGGTATGAGGGTCTATCACCCATCTTGTATATGGTGGAGGTATGAGGGTCTATCACCCATCTAGTATATGGTGGAGGTATGAGGGTCTATCAACCATCTAGTATACATAGGGTGGAGGTATGAGGGTCTATCAACCATCTAGTATACATATGGTGGAGGTATGAGGGTCTATCACCCATCTAGTATACATATGGTGGAGGTATGAGGGTCTATCAACCATCTAGTATATGGTGGAGGTATGAGGGTCTATCACCCATCTTGTATATGGTGGAGGTTTGAGGGTCTATCACCCATCTAGTATATGGTGGAGGTATGAGGGTCTGGTCTATCACCCATCTAGTATAGGGTGGAGGTATGAGGGTCTATCACCCATCTAGTATACATATGGTGGAGGTATGAGGGTCTATCAACCATCTAGTATACATATGGTGGAGGTATGAGGGTCTATCACCCATCTAGTATATGGTGGAGGTATGAGGGTCTATCACCCATCTAGTATATGGTGGAGGTATGAGGGTCTATCAACCATCTAGTATATGGTGGAGGTATGAGGTCTATCACCCATCTAGTATTTGGTGGAGGTATGGGGTCTGGTCTATCACCCATCTAGTATATGGTGGAGGTATGCCACATTGATCTGTATCCCAAATGGCACCCGGTTCCCTATACTGTGGTGGGGCCTCGGACCTACATTAGACCAGGACCCATAGACCATCTACCCATAGGGCCTCGGTCACAAGTAGTGCACTACATTAGACCAGGACCCATAGACCATCCACCCGTAGGGCCCCGGTCACAAGTAGTGCACTACATTAGACCAGGAACCATAGACCATCTACCCGTAGGGCCTCGGTCACAAGTAGTGCACTACATTAGACCAGGACCCATAGACCATCCACCCGTAGGGCCTCGGTCACATGTAGTGCACTACATTAGACCAGGACCCATAGACCATCTACCCGTAGGGCCTCGGTCACAAGTAGTGCACTCGTAGGTTAAAGGTTAGCGTGCCATTTGAGAAACAGCCTCCAGAACCACCGGGCTGGTCCAGAACACTGGGTGTTGTTCTAGTGGCTTGGTCGGTCCAAGATTGATGTGTGAACAGGGAATGTTCTGTATGCTGTTCTTTTTCTGACTTGGTGACCCGTCAGATCTCTCTCTCACTCTCTCTCTCTCTCTCTCTCTCTCTCTCTCTCTCTCTCTACATCTCTCTCTCTCTCTCTCTCTCGGAACCCCCCTCTCTCTGTCTTTCTCCCCCTCTAGGTCTTCCCCCTCCCTCTCTCTCTCTCTACCTCTCTCTCTCTCTCTCTCTCTCTGTCTTTCTCCCCCCTCTCTCTCTCTGTCTTTCTCCCCCCTCTCTGTCTTCCCCCTCCCTCTCTCCCTCCCTCCCTCCCTCCCTCCCTCCCTCCCTCCCTCCCTCCCTCCCTCCCTCCCTCCCTCCCTCCCTCCCTCCCTCCCTCTCTACCTCCCTCCCTCCCTCCCTCTCTCCCTCCCTCCCTCCCTCCCTCTCTACCTCCCTCCCTCCCTCCCTCCCTCCCTCCCTCCCTCCCTCCCTCCCTCTCTCTCTCTCTCTCTCTCTCTGTCTTTCTCCACCCCCTCTCTCTCTCTGTCTTTCTCCCCCTCTCTGTCTTCCCCCTCCCTCTCTCTCTCTCTACCTCCCTCCCTCCCTCCCTCCCTCCCTCCCTCCCTCTCTCCCTCCCTCCCTCCCTCCCTCCCTCCCTCCCTCCCTCCCTCCCTCCCTCCCTCCCTCTCTCCCTCCCTCCCTCCCTCCCTCCCTCCCTCCTCCCTCCCTCCCTCTCTCCCTCCCTCCCTCCCTCCCTCCCTCCCTCCCTCCCTCCCTCTCTCCCTCCCTCCCTCCCTTCTCCCTCCCCCCTCCCTCCCTCCCTCCCTCCCTCCCTCCCTCCCTCCCTCCCTCCCTCCCTCCCTCCCTCTCTCTCTCCCTCCCTCCCTCCCTCCCTCCCTCCCTCCCTCCCTCCCTCCCTCCCTTCCCTCTCTCCCTCCCTCCCTCCCTCCCTGTCTCCCTCCCTCCCTCCCTCCCTCCCTCCCTCCCTCCCTCCCTCCCTCCCTCCCTCCCTCCCTCCCTCCCTCCCTCCCTCCCTCCCTCCCTCCCTCCCTCCCTCCCTCCCTCTCTCCCCCCCCTCCCTCCCTCCCTCTCCCTCCCTCCCTCCCTCCCTCTCTCCCTCCCTCCCTCCCTCCCTCCCTCCCTCTCTCCCTCCCTCCCTCCCTCCCTCCCTCTCTCCCTCCCTCCCTCCCTCCCTCCCTCCCTCCCTCCCTCCCTCCCTCCCTCCCTCCCTCCCTCCCTCCCTCCCTCCCTCCATCTGTGACAGAGCTGTGGTGGTGAATAGTCTCCTAGTGGTCTGGTGTTTATTCACCCACTCAGATAGCTAGTTAATTGACACATTATGTGGGATATAAAACAATGTTTTCTGGGAGTGGAGCCGTTTGTCATTGGTTCTTCAGAGAGAAAGCATCATCTGACATGAGTCTGTTTGTCTTACAAGCGACAATAACAGCGTGGGAGTTTGTCATTTATGACCAGATCAGAAAGGTCTGCAAACTGAATATACTCGTAATATTCCCCCTCAAGTTTGTTGTGTATGGAAGGGGGTTTCCTGTTAGGGATGCCTGATAAGAAAATCTGTTGAATTTCTCCGCA
This sequence comes from Oncorhynchus tshawytscha, assembly GCF_018296145.1. Lineage (NCBI taxonomy): Eukaryota > Metazoa > Chordata > Actinopteri > Salmoniformes > Salmonidae > Oncorhynchus > Oncorhynchus tshawytscha. The sequence goes on along the minus strand of NW_024607197.1, from coordinate 13,469 downwards.
TTTCTCTGCATTCTATTCCCTATATATAAATATATTATTTGGCCAGAGCCCTGTGACCCTTAACAGGAAGTGTGCTGTCATCACCAACACTCTATATGGATTAACAGGAAGTGTGCTGTCAGCACCAACACTCTATGTTGATTAACAGGAAGTGTGCTCTCAGCACCAACACTCTGTTTATTAACAGGAAGTGTGCTGTCAGCACCAACACTCTATATGGATTAACAGGAAGTGTGCTGTCAGCACCAACACTCTATATTGATTAACAGGAAGTGTGGTCTCAGCACCAACACTCTGTTTATTAACAGGAAGTGTGCTGTCATCACCAACACTCTATATGGATTAACAGGAAGTGTGCTGTCAGCACCAACACTCTATGTTGATTAACAGGAAGTGTGCTCTCAGCACCAACACTCTGTTTATTAACAGGAAGTGTGCTGTCAGCACCAACACTCTATATGGATTAACAGGAAGTGTGCTCTCAGCACCAACACTCTGTTTATTAACAGGAAGTGTGCTGTCAGCACCAACACTCTGTTTATTAACAGGAAGTGTGCTGTCAGCACCAACACTCTGTATGGATTAACAGGAAGTGTGCTCTCAGCACCAACACTCTGTTTATTAACAGGAAGTGTGCTGTCAGCACCAACACTCTAACAGGAAGTGTGCTGTCAGGACCAACACTCTAACAGGAAGTGTGCTGTCAGCACCAACACTCTGTTGATTAACAGGAAGTGTGCTGTCAGCACCAACACTCTGTTGATTAACAGGAAGTGTGCTGTCAGCACCAACACTCTGTTGATTAACAGGAAGTGTGCTGTCAGCACCAACACTCTGTTGATTAACAGGAAGTGTGCTGTCAGCACCAACACTCTGTTGATTAACAGGAAGTGTGCTGTCATCACCAACACTCTAACAGGAAGTGTGCTGTCAGCACCAACACTCTATATTGATTAACAGGAAGTGTGCTGTCAGCACCAACACTCTGTTTATTAACAGGAAGTGTGCTGTCAGGACCAACACTCTATATGGATTAACAGGAAGTGTGTTTGAGATGCTGCAGTTGACGTATTAGACAGTCTGCTCAATTAAATAAGAGGACATTGAGGAGGAGAGGAGGGGTTCATTAAACAGGGAATATGGTGCCAATCGGGACACAGCCGAGGAGGAGAGGAGGGGTTCATTAAACAGGGAATATGGTGCCAATCGGGACACAGCCGAGGAGGAGAGGAGGGGTTCATTAAACAGGGAATATGGTGCCAATCGGGACACAGCCGAGGAGGAGAGGAGGGGTTCATTAAACAGGGAATATGGTGCCAATCGGGACACAGCCGAGGAGGAGAGGAGGGGTTCATTAAACAGGGAATATGGTGCCAATCGGGACACAGCCGAGGAGGAGAGGAGGGGTTCATTAAACAGGGAATATGGTGCCAATCGGGACACAGCCGAGGAGGAGAGGAGGGGTTCATTAAACAGGGAATATGGTGCCAATCGGGACACAGCCGAGGAGGAGAGGAGGGGTTCATTAAACAGGGAATATGGTGCCAATCGGGACACAGCCGAGGAGGAGAGGAGGGGATGACTAAATAATAACTATGGTGCCAATCGGGACACAGCCGAGGTTGAAGAATGATGAAACAACACAATAAATATTCCAGGCTCTGACTTCGGGACAAATTGCTTGTTCCTCTGCGGCCACAACGTCCCATGACGGTTGTCGTCTCTCTTAGTCTGGTTTTCTGTGTTCCTTTAATATTTGGCAAGATGCAACAGCTCTGTTTTCAGCTGTTCTGGGCCCCATGGTGTGTGTGTGTGTGTGTGTGTGTTCTGGGCCCCACGGTGTGTGTGTGTGTGTGTGTGTGTGTTTCTGGGCCCCACGGTGTGTGTGTGTTCTGGGCCCCACGGTGTGTGTGTGTGTGTGTGTGTGTGTGTGTGTGTGTGTGTGTTCTGGGCCCCACAGTGTGTGTGTGTGTGTTCTGGGCCCCACGGTGTGTGTATGTGTGTGTGTGTGTGTTCTGGGCCCCACGGTGTGTGTGTGTGTGTTCTGGGCCCCACGGTGTGTGTGTGTGTTCCCATCCCAGCTCGTTAAACACATAAATATTCCAAACAGGGACAGACAAAACAAAACACAGCCTTGACATGGTGTGATGTGATTGGTCAGAACACAATTAACCAGGCATGGTGTGATATGATTGGTCAGAACACGATTAACCAGGCATGGTGTGATATGATTGGTCAGAACACGATTAACCAGGCATGGTGTGATATGATTGGTCAGAACACGATTAACCAGGCATGGTGTGATATGATTGGTCAGAACACGATTAACCAGGCATGGTGTGATATGATTGGTCAGAACACGATTAACCAGGCATGGTGTGATATGATTGGCCAAGAGGTCTTTACAGACTACTGGACTGTAGCTACTCTGTCAGCCAAGAGGTCTTTACAGACTAATGATGTGGGTATGTTGACTGAACCTGCCCACGATTCAAGGTATTTTAATCTGAGGTAAATGATCTTCATAATAGCGGAGATAACCTTTAATCTAGAATGAAAAAATCCCTAGATCTCCATTCAGACGCCCGGTGTCATGGCAACACTGTTATGTCTGGTACAGTGGGCTGAGCTCGAGGAATCACTACGTTTCACAATGTACTACTAAGTCTGTGGCGAAGAGCAGGGTGTGTGTGTGTGTGTGTGTGTGTGTGTGTGTGTGTGTGTGTGTGTGTGTGTGTGTGTGTGTGTGTGTGTGTGTGTGATAATCTCCATTGTCTCTCCCCAGTCCCACCCAGTCACTCTAGACTGTGGGTTGAATCGTAATCCACATATTATCCAACTGTCTCAAATCACAGAGCCTCTCTTTCAGCAATCTCCTAACCTACCCACCTAGGAGCACGAACACACACACACACACACACACGCACACACAACACGCACACACACACACACACAACACACACACAACACGCACACACACACGCACACGCACGCACGCACGCACGCACACACACACACAAACACACACACACACACACACACACACACACACACACGTACAGAGTTGGGTTGTTGACTGGGTCTTGATGGTGAGACAGGATCACTGTGTTGGTGAGACAGGATCCCTGTGTTGATACTGACTGGGTCATGATGGTGAGACAGGATCACTGTGTTGATACTGATTGGGTCATGATGGTGAGACAGGATCACTGTGTTGGTGAGACAGGATCACTGTGATGGTGAGACAGGATCACTGTGATGGTGAGACAGGATCACTGTGTTGGTGAGACAGGATAACTGTGGTGATACTGACTGGGTCTTGATGGTGAGACAGGATGACTGTGTTGGTGAGACAGGATCACTGTGGTGGTGAGACAGGATCACTGTGGTGATACTGACTTTGTCATGATGGTGAGACAGGATCACTGTGGTGGTGAGACAGGATCACTGTGATGATGAGACAGGATCACTGTGTTTATGAGGAGGAGGAGGAGGACATCTCGGCTAGTCTCTCTGTGATGGTGAGACAGGATCACTGTGTTGGTGAGACAGGATCACTGTGTTGGTGAGACAGGATCCCTGTGTTGATACTGACTGGGTCATGATGGTGAGACAGGATCACTGTGTTGATACTGATTGGGTCATGATGGTGAGACAGGATCACTGTGTTGGTGAGACAGGATCACTGTGATGGTGAGACAGGATCACTGTGATGGTGAGACAGGATCACTGTGTTGGTGAGACAGGATGACTGTGTTGATACTGACTGGGTCATGATGGTGAGACAGGATCACTGTGGTGGTGAGACAGGATCACTGTGGTGGTGAGACAGGAGCACTGTGGTGATACTGACTTTGTCATGATGGTGAGACAGGATCACTGTGGTGGTGAGACAGGATCACTGTGATGATGAGACAGGATCACTGTGTTTATGAGGAGGAGGAGGAGGACATCTCGGCTAGTCTCTGTGATGGTGAGACAGGATCACTGTGTTGGTGAGACAGGATCACTGTGTTGGTGAGACAGGATCCCTGTGTTGATACTGACTGGGTCATGATGGTGAGACAGGATCACTGTGTTGATACTGATTGGGTCATGATGGTGAGACAGGATCACTGTGTTGGTGAGACAGGATCACTGTGATGGTGAGACAGGATCACTGTGATGGTGAGACAGGATCACTGTGTTGGTGAGACAGGATGACTGTGTTGATACTGACTGGGTCATGATGGTGAGACAGGATCACTGTGGTGGTGAGACAGGATCACTGTGGTGGTGAGACAGGATCACTGTGTTGATACTGACTGGGTCATGAAGGCGAAACAGGATCACTGTGATGATGAGACAGGATCACTGTGTTTATGAGGAGGAGGAGGAGGACATCTCGGCTAGTCTCTCTGTGATGAGGAGGAAGACATCTCGGCTAGTCTCTCTGTGATGAGGAGGAGGAGGAGGACATCTCGGCTAGTCTCTCTGTGATGAGGAGGAGGAGGAGGACATCTCGGCTAGTCTCTCTGTAATGAGGAGGAGGAGGAGGACATCTCGGCTAGTCTCTCTGTGATGAGGAGTAGGAGGAAGACATCTCGGCTAGTCTCTCTGTGATGAGGAGGACATCTCAGCTAGTCTCTCTGTGATGAGGAGGAGGAGGACATCTCGGCTAGTCTCTCTGTGATGAGGAGGAGGAGGACATCTTTGCTAGTCTCTCTGTGATGATGAGGAGGAGGACATCTCGGCTAGTCTCTCTGTGATGAGGAGGAGGAGGCCATCTTGGCTAGTCTCTCTGTGATGAGGACATCTCAGCTAGTCTCTCTGTGATGAGGAGGACATCTCGGCTTGTCTCCCTGTGATGAGGAGGAGGAGGAGGACATCTTGGCTAGTCTCTCTGTGATGAGGAGGAGGAGGACATCTTGGCTAGTCTCTCTGTGATGAGGACATCTCGGCTAGTCTCTCTGTGATGAGGACATCTCGGCTAGTCTCTCTGTGAGGAGGAGGAGGAGGACATCTCGGCTAGTCTCTCTGTGAGGAGGAGGAGGAGGACATCTCGGCTAGTCTCTCTGTGATGAGGAGGAGGAAGACATCTCGGCTAGTCTCTCTGTGATGAGGAGGAGGACATCTCGGCTAGTCTCTCTGTGATGAGGAGGAGGAGGACATCTCGGCTAGTCTCTCTGTGATGAGGAGGAGGAGGACATCTCAGCTAGTCTCTCTGTGATGAGGAGGAGGAGGACATCTCAGCTAGTCTCTCTGTGATGAGGAGGAGGAGGACATCTCAGCTAGTCTCTCTGTGATGAGGAGGAGGAGGAGGACATCTCAGCTAGTCTCTCTGTGATGAGGAGGAGGAGGACATCTCAGCTAGTCTCTCTGTGATGAGGAGGAGGAGGACATCTCAGCTAGTCTCTCTGTGATGAGGAGGAGGACATCTCAGCTAGTCTCTGTGATGAGGAGGAGGAGGACATCTCGGCTAGTCTCTCTGTGATGAGGAGGAGGAGGACATCTCGGCTAGTCTCTCTGTGATGAGGAGGAGGACATCTCGGCTAGTCTCTCTGTGATGAGGAGGAGGAGGACATCTCAGCTAGTCTCTCTGTGAGGAGGAGGAGGACATCTCAGCTAGTCTCTCTATGATGAGGAGGAGGAGGACATCTCAGCTAGTCTCTCTGTGATGAGGAGGAGGAGGACATCTCGGCTAGTCTCTCTGTGATGAGGAGGAGGAGGACATCTCGGCTAGTCTCTCTGTGATGAGGAGGACATCTTGGCTAGTCTCTCTGTGATGATGAGGAGGAGGACATCTCGGCTAGTCTCTCTGTGATGAGGAGGAGGAGGCCATCTTGGCTAGTCTCTCTGTGATGAGGACATCTCAGCTAGTCTCTCTGTGATGAGGAGGACATCTCGGCTTGTCTCCCTGTGATGAGGAGGAGGAGGAGGACATCTTGGCTAGTCTCTCTGTGATGAGGAGGAGGAGGACATCTTGGCTA
>NW_024607197.1:0-2500 GCF_018296145.1 Oncorhynchus tshawytscha | reverse complement strand
TCCAAACACGTCTCCTTTGGGCCCTTGTCCAAACACATCCCCTATGGGCCCTGGTCCAAACACAACCCCTATGGGCCCTGGTCCAAACACATCTCCTATGGGTCCAGGTCCAAACACATCCCCTATGGGCCCTGGTCCAAACACATCTCCTATGGGCCTGCATCCCAAACACATCTCCTATGGGCCCTGGTCCAAACACATCTCCTATGGGCCCAGGTCCAAACACATCTCTTATGGGCCCTGGTCCAAACACATCTCTTATTGGCCTGCATCCCAAACACATCCCCTATGGGCCCTGGTCCAAACACATCTCCTATGGGCTCTGGTCCAAACACATCTCTTATTGGCCTGCATCCCAAACACATCCCCTATGGGCCCTGGTCCAAACACATCTCCTATGGGCCTGCATCCCAAACACATCCCCTAAGGGCCCTGGTCCAAACACATCTCCTATGGGCCTGCATCCCAAACACATCCCCTATGGGCCCTGTTACAAACACATCTCCTATGGGTCTGCATCCCAAACACATCCCCTATGGGCCTGCATCCCAAACACATCTCCTCTGGGCCTGCATCCCAAACACATCCCCTATGGGCCTGCATCCCAAACACATCCCCTATGGGCCTGCATCCCAAACACATCCCCTATGGGCCCTGGTCCAAACACATCCCCTATGGGCCCTGGTCCAAACAAATCTCCTATGGGCCCTGGTCCAAACACATCTCCTATGGGCCCTGGTCCAAACACATCTCCTATGGGCCTGCATCCCAAACACATCCCCTATGGGCCTGCATCCCAAACACATCTCCTATGGGCCCTGGTCCAAACACATCTCCTATGGGCCCTGGTCCAAACACATCTCCTATGGGCCCTGGTCCAAACACATCCCCTATGGGCCCTGGTCCAAACACATCCCCTATGGGCCCTGGTCCAAACACATCTCCTTTGGGCCTGCATCCCAAACACATCCCCTATGGGCCCTGGTCCAAACACATCTCCCATGGTCCCTGGTCCAAACACATCTCCTATGGCCCTGGTCCAAACACAACTCCTATGGGCCCTGGTCCAAACACATCTCCTATGGGCCCTGGTCCAAACACATCTCCTATGGGCCCTGGTCCAAACACATCTCCTATGGGCCCTGGTCCAAACACATCTCCTATGGGCCCTGGTCCAAACACATCTCCTATGGGCCCTGGTCCAAACACATCTCCGAAGTGCCTGCATCCTAAACACATCTCCTAAGGGCCCTGGTCCAAACACATCTCCTAAGGGTCCTGGTCCCATGAGGAGGGTAGTGGATGAGGAGGGAAGGGGAGGAGGGTGGGAGGAGGAGGAGGAGGGGACGGAAGGGGTTGGAGGGTGGGAGGAGGAGGGTAATGAATGGGGAGGGAAGGGAAGGAGGGTGGGAGGAGGAGGAGGAGGAGGGGGGTGGGAGGGAAGGGGTGGAGGAGGGTAGTGGAGCGGAAGGAAGGGGAAGAGGTTGGGAAGAGGAGGGTGGTGGAGGGAGGCACCTACTACCATACCCTGTTCAAAGGCACCTACTACCATACCCTGTTCAAAGGCACCTACTACCATACCCTGTTCAAAGACACCTAATACCGTACCTGTTCAAAGGCACCTACTACCGTACCCTGTTCAAAGGCACCTACTACCCTGTTCAAAGGCACCTACTACCATACCCTGTTCAAAGGCACCTACTACCATACCCTGTTCAAAGGCACCTACTACCATACCCTGTTCCAAGGCACCTACTACCATTCCCTGTTCAAAGGCACCTACTACCCTGTTCAAAGGCACCTACTACCATACCCTGTTCAAAGGCACCTACCACCATACCCTGTTAAAAGACACCTACTACAATACCTTGTTCAAAGACAACTACTACCCTGTTCAAAGGCACCTACTACCCTGTTCAAAGGCACCTATACCATACCCTGTTCAAAGGCACCTACTACCCTGTTCAAAGGCACCTACTACCATACCCTGTTCAAAGACACCTACCACCATACCCTGTTCAAAGACACCTACTACCCTACCCTGTTCAAAGGCACCTACTACCATACCCCTGTCAAAGACACTTACTACCATACCCTGTTCAAAGACACCTACTACCATACCCTGTTCAAAGGCACCTACTACCATACCCTGTTCAAAGGCACCTACTACCCTGTTCAAAGGCACCTACTACCGTACCCTGTTCAAAGGCACCTACTACCCTGTTCAAAGGCACCTACTACCATGCCCTGTTCAAAGGCACCTACTACCATACCCTGTTCAAAGGCACCTACTACCCTGTTCAAAGGCACCTACTACCCTACCCTGTTCAAAGGCACCTACTACCATACCCTGTTCAAAGGCACCTACTACCCTGTTCAAAGGCACCTACTACCCTGTTCAAAGGCACCTACTACCCTACCCTGTTCAAAGGCACATACTACCCTGTTCAAAGGCACCTACTACCGTACCCTGTTCAAAGGCACCTATTACCATACCCTG
>NW_024607196.1:0-20098 GCF_018296145.1 Oncorhynchus tshawytscha | reverse complement strand
CAGCTAGATCTGCTATCGCTATTATATTATGACAGACCAGCTAGATCTGCTGTCGCTATTATATTATGACAGACCAGCTCAATATACTGTCTCTATTATATTATGACAGACCAGCTAGATCTACTGTCTCTATTATATTGTGATAGACCAGCTAGATCTACTGCCTCAATTATAATATGACAGACCAGCTAGATCTACTGTCTCTATTATATTATGACAGACCAGCTAGATCTACTGTCTCCATTATATTATGACAGACCAGCTAGATCTACTGCCTCTATTATAATATGACAGACCAGCTAGATCTACTGTCTCTATTATATTATGACAGACCAGCTATATCTACTGTCTCTATTATATTATGACAGACCAGCAGGATATACTGTCTCTATTATATTATCACAGACCAGCTAGATCTACTGTCTCTATTATATTTTGACAGAACAGCTAGATCTACTGTCTCTGTTATATTATGACAGACCAGGTAGATATACTGTCTCTATTATATTTTGACAGACCAGCTAGATCTACTGTCTCTAATATATTTTGACAGACCAGCTAGATCCACTGTCTCTATTATATTATGACAGACCAGGTAGATATACTGTCTCTATTATATTATGACAGACCAGCTAGATCTACTGTCTCTATTCTATTATGACAGACCAGCTAGATCTACTGTCTCTATTATATTTTGACAGTTCAGGTAGATCTACTGTCTCTATTATATTATGACAAACCAGCTAGATCTACTGTCTCTATTATATTATGACAGACCAGCTAGATCTACTGTCTCTGTTATATTATAACAGACCAGGTAGATATACTGTTTCTATTATGACAGACCAGATAGATCTACTGTCTCTATTATATTTTGACAGACCAGCTAGATCTGTCTCTATTATATTTTGACAGACCAGCTAGATCTACTGTCTCTATTATATTATGACAGACCGGCTAGATCTACTGCCTCTATTATAATATGACAGACCAGCTATATCTACTGTCTCTATTATATTATGACAGACCTGCAGGATATACTGTCTTATACTGTCTCTATTATATTATGACAGACCAGCAAGATATACTGTCTCTATTATATTATGACAGACCAGCTAGATCTACTGTCGCTATTATATTATGACAGACCAGCAAGATATACTGTCTCTATTATATTATGACAGACCAGCTAGATCTACTGTCGCTATTATATTATGATAGACCAGCTAGATCTACTGTCTCTATAATATTATGACAGACCAGCTAGATCTACTGTCTCTATTATATTATGACAGACCAGCTAGATCTACTGTCTCTATTATATTATGACAGACCAGCTAGATCTACTGTCTCTATTATATTATGACAGACCAGCTAGATCTACTGTCTCTATTATATTGTGACAGACCAGCTAGATCTACTGTCTCTATTATATTATGACAGACCAGCTAGATCTACTGTCTCTATTATATTATGACAGACCAGCTAGATCTACTGTCTCTATTATATTATGACAGACCAGCTAGATCTACTGTCTCTATTATATTATGACAGACCAGCTAGATCTACTGTCTCTATTATATTATGACAGACCAGCTAGATCTACTGTCTCTATTCTATTATGACAGACCAGCTAGATCTACTGTCTCTATTATATTTTGACAGACCAGCTAGATCTACTGTCTCTATTATATTATGACAGACCAGCTAGATCTACTGTCTCTATTATATTATGACAGACCAGCTAGATCTACTGTCTCTATTATATTATGACAGACCAGCTAGATCTACTGTCTCTATTATATTATGACACCAGCTAGATCTACTGTCTCTATTATATTATGACAGACCAGCTAGATCTACTGTCTCTATTATATTATGACAGACCAGCTAGATATACTGTCTCTATTATATTATGACAGACCAGCTAGATCTACTGTCTCTATTATATTATGACAGACCAGCTAGATCTACTGTCTCTATTATATTATGACAGACCAGCTAGATCTACTGTCTCTATTATATTATGACAGACCAGCTAGATCTACTGTCTCTATTATATTATGACAGACCAGCTAGATCTACTGTCTCTATTATATTATGACAGACCAGCTAGATCTGCTATCGCTATTATATTATGACAGACCAGCTAGATCTGCTGTCGCTATTATATTATGACAGACCAGCTCAATATACTGTCTCTATTATATTATGACAGACCAGCTAGATCTACTGTCTCTATTATATTGTGATAGACCAGCTAGATCTACTGCCTCAATTATAATATGACAGACCAGCTAGATCTACTGTCTCTATTATATTATGACAGACCAGCTAGATCTACTGTCTCCATTATATTATGACAGACCAGCTAGATCTACTGCCTCTATTATAATATGACAGACCAGCTAGATCTACTGTCTCTATTATATTATGACAGACCAGCTATATCTACTGTCTCTATTATATTATGACAGACCAGCTAGATCTACTGTCTCTATTATATTATGACAGACCAGGTAGATATACTGTCTCTATTATATTATGACAGACCAGCTAGATCTACTGTCTCTATTATATTTTGACAGACCAGGTAGATATACTGTCTCTATTATATTTTGACAGACCAGCTAGATCTACTGTCTCTAATATATTTTGACAGACCAGGTAGATCCACTGTCTCTATTATATTATGACAGACCAGCTAGATCTACTGTCTCTATTCTATTATGACAGACCAGCTAGATCTACTGTCTCTATTATATTTTGACAGTTCAGGTAGATCTACTGTCTCTATTATATTATGACAAACCAGCTAGATCTACTGTCTCTATTATATTATGACAGACCAGCTAGATCTACTGTCTCTGTTATATTATAACAGACCAGGTAGATATACTGTTTCTATTATGACAGACCAGATAGATCTACTGTCTCTATTATATTTTGACAGACCAGTTAGATCTACTGTCTCTATTATATTATGACAGACCAGCTCAATATACTGTCTCTATTATATTATGACAGACCAGCTAGATCTACTGCCTCTATTATAATATGATAGACCAGCTAGATCTACTGTCTCTATTATATTATGACAGACCAGCAAGATATACTGTCTCTATTATATTATGACAGACAAGCTAGATCTACTGTCTCTATTACATTATGACAGACCAGCTCAATATACTGTCTCTATTATATTATGACAGACCAGCTAGATCTACTGCCTCAATATAATATGACAGACCAGCTAGATCTGCTGTCTCTATTATATTATGACAGACCAGCTCAGATATACTGTCTCTATTATATTATGACAGACCAGCTAGATCTACTGTCTCTATTATATTATGACAGACCAGCTAGATCTACTGTCTCTATTATATTATGACAGACCAGCTAGATCTACTGTCTCTATTATATTATGACAGACCAGCTAGATCTACTGTCTCTATTGTATTATGACAGACCAACTTCTCTATTATATTATGACAGACCAGCTAGATCTACTGTCTCTATTATATTATGACAGACCAGCTAGATCTACTGCCTCTATTAAATTATGACAGAACAGCTAGATCTACTGTCTCTATTATATTATGACAGACCAGCTAGATCTACTGTCTCTATTATATTATGACAGACCAGCTAGATCTACTGTCTCTATTATATTATGACAGACCAGCTAGATCTGGTGTCGCTATTATATTATGACAGACCAGCTAGATATACTGTCTCTATTATATTATGACAGACCAGCTAGATCTACTGTCTCTATTATATTATGACAGACCCAGCTAGATCTACTGTCTCTATTATAATATGACAGACCAGCTGATCTACTGTCTCTATTATATTTTGACAGACCAGCTAGATCTGTCTCTATTATATTATGACAGACCAGCTAGATCTACTGCCTCTATTATATTATGACAGACCAGCTAGATCTACTGTCTCTATTATATTATGACAGACCAGCTATATCTACTGTCTCTATTATATTATGACAGACCAGCAGGATATACTGTCTCTATTATATTATCACAGACCAGCTAGATCTACTGTCTCTGTTATATTTTGACAGAACAGCTAGATCTACTGTCTCTGTTATATTATGACAGACCAGGTAGATATACTGTCTCTATTATATTTATGACAGACCAGCTAGATCTACTGTCTCTATTATATTTATGACAGACCAGCTAGATCTACTGTCTCTATTATATTATGACAGACCAGCTAGATCTACTGTCTCTATTATATTATGACAGACCAGCTAGATCTACTGTCTCTATTATATTATGACAGACCAGCTAGATCTACTGTCTCTATTATATTATGACAGACCAGCTAGATCTACTGTCTCTATTATATTATGACAAACCAGCTAGATCTACTGTCTCTATTATATTATGACAGACCAGCTAGATCTACTGTCTCTGTTATATTATAACAGACCAGGTAGATATACTGTTTCTATTATGACAGACCAGCTAGATCTACTGTCTCTATTATATTTTGACAGACCAGCTAGATCTACTGTCTCTATTATATTTTGACAGACCAGCTAGATCTACTGTCTCTATTATATTATGACAGACCAGCTAGATCTACTGTCTCTATTATAATATGACAGACCAGCTAGATCTACTGTCTCTATTATATTATGACAGACCAGCTAGGATCTACTGTCTCTATTATATTATGACAGACCAGCTAGATCTACTGTCTCTATTATATTATGACAGACCAGCTCAGATCTACTGTCTCTATTATATTATGACAGACCAGCTAGATCTACTGTCTCTATTATATTATGACAGACCAGCTAGATCTACTGTCTCTATTATATTATGACAGACCAGCTAGATCTACTGTCTCTATTATATTATGACAGACCAGCTAGATCTACTGTCTCTATTATATTATGACAGACCAGCTAGATCTACTGTCTCTATTATATTATGACAGACCAGCTAGATCTACTGTCTCTATTATATTATGACAGACCAGCTAGATCTACTGTCTCTATTATATTATGACAGACCAGCTAGATCTACTGTCGCTATTATATTATGACAGACCAGCTAGATCTACTGTCTCTATTATATTATGACAGACCAGCTAGATCTACTGTCGCTATTATATTATGACAGACCAGCAAGATCTACTGTCTCTATTACATTATGACAGACCAGCTCAATATACTGTCTCTATTATATTATGACAGATCAGCTAGATCTACTGCATCAATTATAATATGAAAGACCAGCTAGATCTACTGTCTCTATTATATTATGATAGACCAGCAAGATATACTGTCTCTATTATATTATGACAGACCAGCTAGATCTACTGTCTCTATTATATTATGACAGACCAGCTAGATCTACTGTCTCTATTATATTATGACAGACCAGCTAGATCTACTGTCTCTATTATATTATGACAGACCAGCTAGATCTACTGTCTCTATTATATTATGACAGACCAGCTAGATCTACTGTCTCTATTATATTATGACAGACCAGCTAGATCTACTGTCTCTATTATATTATGACAGACCAGCTAGATCTACTGTCTCTATTATATTATGACAGACCAGCTAGATATACTGTCTCTATTATATTATGACAGACCAGCTAGATCTACTGTCTCTATTATATTATGACAGACCAGCTAGATCTACTGTCTCTATTATATTATGACAGACCAGCTAGATCTACTGTCTCTATTATATTATGACAGACCAGCTAGATCTACTGTCTCTATTATATTATGACAGACCAGCTAGATCTACTGTCTCTATTATATTATGACAGACCAGCTAGATCTACTGTCTCTATTATATTATGACAGACCAGCTAGATCTACTGTCTCTATTATATTATGACAGACCAGCTAGATCTACTGTCTCTATTATATTATGACAGACCAGCTAGATCTACTGTCTCTATTATATTATGACAGACCAGCTAGATCTACTGTCTCTATTATATTATGACAGACCAGCTAGATCTACTGTCTCTATTATATTATGACAGACCAGCTAGATCTACTGTCTCTATTATATTATGACAGACCAGCTAGATCTACTGTCTCTATTATATTATGACAGACCAGCTAGATCTACTGTCTCTATTATATTATGACAGACCAGCTAGATCTACTGTCTCTATTATATTATGACAGACCAGCTAGATCTACTGTCTCTATTATATTATGACAGACCAGCTAGATCTACTGTCTCTATTATATTATGACAGACCAGCTAGATCTACTGTCTCTATTATATTATGACAGACCAGCTAGATCTACTGTCTCTATTATATTATGACAGACCAGCTAGATCTACTGTCTCTATTATATTATGACAGACCAGCTAGATCTACTGTCTCTATTATATTATGACAGACCAGCTAGATCTACTGTCTCTATTATATTATGACAGACCAGCTAGATCTACTGTCTCTATTATATTATGACAGACCAGCTAGATCTACTGTCTCTATTATATTATGACAGACCAGCTAGATCTACTGTCTCTATTATATTATGACAGACCAGCTAGATCTACTGTCTCTATTATATTATGACAGACCAGCTAGATCTACTGTCTCTATTATATTATGACAGACCAGCTAGATCTACTGTCTCTATTATATTTTGACAGACCAGCTAGATCTACTGTCTCTATTATATTATGACAGACCAGCTAGATCTACTGTCTCTATTATATTATGACAGACCAGCTAGATCTACTGTCTCTATTATATTATGACAGACCAGCTAGATCTACTGTCTCTATTATATTATGACAGACCAGCTAGATCTACTGTCTCTATTATATTATGACAGACCAGCTAGATCTACTGTCTCTATTATAATATGACAAACCAGCTAGATCTACTGTCTCTATTATATTTTGACAGACCAGGTAGATCTACTGTCTCTATTATATTATGACAGACCAGCTAGATCTACTGTCTCTGTTATATTATGACAGACCAGGTAGATCTACTGTCTCTATTATAATATGACAGACCAGCTAGATCTACTGTCTCTATTATATTATGACAGACCAGCTAGATCTACTGTCTCTATTATATTATGACAGACCAGCTAGATACACTGTCTCTATTATATTATGACAGACCAGCTAGCTCTACTGCCTCTATTATACTATGACAGACCAGCTAGATCTACTGTCTCTATTATACTATGAAAGACCAGCTAGATCTACTGTCTCTATTATATTATGACAGACCAGCTAGATCTACTGTCTCTATTATATTATGACAGACCAGCTAGATCTACTGTCTCTATTATATTATGACAGACCAGCAGGATATACTGTCTCTATTATATTATCACAGACCAGCTAGATCTACTGTCTCTGTTATATTATGACAGACCAGGTAGATATACTGTCTCTATTATATTATGACAGACCAGCTAGAACTACTGTCTCTATTATATTATCACAGACCAGCTATATCTACTGTCTCTATTATATTTTGACAGACCAGCTAGATCTACTGTCTCTATTATATTTTGACAGACCAGCTAGATCTACTGTCTCTATTATATTATGACAGACCAGGTAGATCTACTGTCTCTATTATATTATGACAGACCAGCTAGATCTACTGTCTCTATTATATTATGACAGACCAGCTAGATCTACTGTCTCTATTATATTATGACAGACCAGCTAGATATACTGTCTCTATTATATTATGACAGACCAGCTAGATCTACTGTCTCTATTATATTATGACAGACCAGCTAGATCTACTGTCTCTATTATATTATGACAGACCAGCTAGATCTACTGTCTCTATTATATTATGACAGACCAGCTAGATCTACTGTCTCTATTATATTATGACAGACCAGCTAGATCTACTGTCTCTATTATATTATGACAGACCAGCTAGATCTACTGTCTCTATTATATTATGACAGACCAGCTAGATCTACTGTCTCTATTATATTATGACAGACCAGCTAGATCTACTGTCTCTATTATATTATGACAGACCAGCTAGATCTACTGTCTCTATTATATTTATGACAGACCAGCTAGATCTACTGTCTCTATTATATTATGACAGACCAGCTAGATCTACTGTCTCTATTATATTATGACAGACCAGCTAGATCTACTGTCTCTATTATATTATGACAGACCAGCTAGATCTACTGTCTCTATTATATTATGACAGACCAGCTAGATCTACTGTCTCTATTATATTATGACAGACCAGCTAGATCTACTGTCTCTATTATATTATGACAGACCAGCTAGATCTACTGTCTCTATTATATTATGACAGACCAGCTAGATCTACTGTCTCTATTATATTATGACAGACCAGCTAGATCTACTGTCTCTATTATATTATGACAGACCAGCTAGATCTACTGTCTCTATTATATTATGACAGACCAGCTAGATCTACTGTCTCTATTATATTATGACAGACCAGCTAGATCTACTGTCTCTATTATATTATGACAGACCAGCTAGATCTACTGTCTCTATTATATTATGACAGACCAGCTAGATCTACTGTCTCTATTATATTATGACAGACCAGCTAGATCTACTGTCTCTATTATATTATGACAGACCAGCTAGATCTACTGTCTCTATTATATTATGACAGACCAGCTAGATCTACTGTCTCTATTATATTATGACAGACCAGCTAGATCTACTGTCTCTATTATATTATGACAGACCAGCTAGATCTACTGTCTCTATTATATTATGACAGACCAGCTAGATCTACTGTCTCTATTATATTATGACAGACCAGCTAGATCTACTGTCTCTATTATATTATGACAGACCAGCTAGATCTACTGTCTCTATTATATTATGACAGACCAGCTAGATCTACTGTCTCTATTATATTATGACAGACCAGCTAGATCTACTGTCTCTATTATATTATGACAGACCAGCTAGATCTACTGTCTCTATTATATTATGACAGACCAGCTAGATCTACTGTCTCTATTATATTATGACAGACCAGCTAGATCTACTGTCTCTATTATATTATGACAGACCAGCTAGATCTACTGTCTCTATTATATTATGACAGACCAGCTAGATCTACTGTCTCTATTATATTATGACAGACCAGCTAGATCTACTGTCTCTATTATATTATGACAGACCAGCTAGATCTACTGTCTCTATTATATTATGACAGACCAGCTAGATCTACTGTCTCTATTATATTATGACAGACCAGCTAGATCTACTGTCTCTATTATATTATGACAGACCAGCTAGATCTACTGTCTCTATTATATTATGACAGACCAGCTAGATCTACTGTCTCTATTATATTATGACAGACCAGCTAGATCTACTGTCTCTATTATATTATGACAGACCAGCTAGATCTACTGTCTCTATTATATTATGACAGACCAGCTAGATCTACTGTCTCTATTATATTATGACAGACCAGCTAGATCTACTGTCTCTATTATATTATGACAGACCAGCTAGATCTACTGTCTCTATTATATTATGACAGACCAGCTAGATCTACTGTCTCTATTATATTATGACAGACCAGCTAGATCTACTGTCTCTATTATATTATGACAGACCAGCTAGATCTACTGTCTCTATTATATTATGACAGACCAGCTAGATCTACTGTCTCTATTATATTATGACAGACCAGCTAGATCTACTGTCTCTATTATATTATGACAGACCAGCTAGATCTACTGTCTCTATTATATTATGACAGACCAGCTATATCTACTGTCTCTATTATATTATGACAGACCAGCAGGATATACTGTCTCTATTATATTATCACAGACCAGCTAGATCTACTGTCTCTATTATATTATGACAGACCAGCTAGATCTACTGTCTCTCTTATATTATGACAGACCAGCTAGATCTACTGTCTCTAATATATTTTGACAGACCACCTAGATCCACTGTCTCTATTATATTATGACAGACCAGGTAGATATACTGTCTCTATTATATTATCACAGACCAGCTAGATCTACTGTCTCTATTATATTTATGACAGACCAGCTAGATCTACTGTCTCTATTATATTATGACAGACCAGCTAGATCTACTGTCTCTATTATATTATGACAGACCAGCTAGATCTACTGTCTCTATTATATTATGACAGACCAGCTAGATCTACTGTCTCTATTATATTATGACAGACCAGCTAGATCTACTGTCTCTATTATATTATGACAGACCAGCTAGATCTACTGTCTCTATTATATTATGACAGACCAGCTAGATCTACTGTCTCTATTATATTATGACAGACCAGCTAGATCTACTGTCTCTATTATATTATGACAGACCAGCTAGATCTACTGTCTCTATTATATTATGACAGACCAGCTAGATCTACTGTCTCTATTATATTATGACAGACCAGCTAGGATATACTGTCTCTATTATATTATCACAGACCAGCTAGATCTACTGTCTCTATTATATTATGACAGACCAGCTAGATCTACTGTCTCTATTATATTATGACAGACCAGCTAGATATACTGTCTCTATTATATTATGACAGACCAGCTAGATCTACTGTCTCTATTATATTATGACAGACCAGCTAGATCTACTGTCTCTATTATATTTATGACAGACCAGCTAGATCTACTGTCTCTATTATATTATGACAGACCAGCTAGATCTACTGTCTCTATTATATTATGACAGACCAGCTAGATCTACTGTCTCTATTATATTATGACAGACCAGCTAGATCTACTGTCTCTATTATATTATGACAGACCAGCTAGATCTACTGTCTCTATTATATTATGACAGACCAGCTAGATCTACTGTCTCTATTATATTATGACAGACCAGCTAGATCTACTGTCTCTATTATATTATGACAGACCAGCTAGATATACTGTCTCTATTATATTATGACAGACCAGCTAGATCTACTGTCTCTATTATATTATGACAGACCAGCTAGATCTACTGTCTCTATTATATTATGACAGACCAGCTAGATCTACTGTCTCTATTATATTTATGACAGACCAGCTAGATCTACTGTCTCTATTATATTATGACAGACCAGCTAGATCTACTGTCTCTATTATATTATGACAGACCAGCTAGGATATACTGTCTCTATTATATTATGACAGACCAGCTAGATCTACTGTCTCTATTATATTTTGACAGACCAGCTAGATCTACTGTCTCTATTATATTATGACAGACCAGCTAGATCTACTGTCTCTATTATATTATGACAGACCAGCTAGATCTACTGTCTCTATTATATTATGACAGACCAGCTAGATCTACTGTCTCTATTATATTATGACAGACCAGCTAGATCTACTGTCTCTATTATATTATGACAGACCAGCTAGATCTACTGTCTCTATTATATTATGACAGACCAGCTAGATCTACTGTCTCTATTATATTATGACAGACCAGCTAGATCTACTGTCTCTATTATATTATGACAGACCAGCTAGATCTACTGTCTCTATTATATTATGACAGACCAGCTAGATCTACTGTCTCTATTATATTATGACAGACCAGCTAGATCTACTGTCTCTATTATATTATGACAGACCAGCTAGATCTACTGTCTCTATTATATTATGACAGACCAGCTAGATCTACTGTCTCTATTATATTATGACAGACCAGCTAGATCTACTGTCTCTATTATATTATGACAGACCAGCTAGATCTACTGTCTCTATTATATTTATGACAGACCAGCTAGATCTACTGTCTCTATTATATTTATGACAGACCAGCTAGATCTACTGTTCCTATGATATTATGACAGACCAGCTAGATATACTGTCTCTATTATATTATGACAGACCAGCTAGATCTACTGTCTCTATTATATTATGACAGACCAGCTAGATCTACTGTCTCTATTATATTATGACAGACCAGGTAGATCTACTGTCTCTATTATATTATGACAGACCAGCTAGATCTACTGTCTCTATTATATTATGACAGACCAGCTAGATCTACTGTCTCTATTATATTATGACAGACCAGCTAGATCTACTGTCTCTATTATATTATGACAGACCAGCTAGATCTACTGTCTCTATTATATTATGACAGACCAGCTAGATCTACTGTCTCTATTATATTATGACAGACCAGCTAGATCTACTGTCTCTATTATATTATGACAGACCAGCTAGATCTACTGTCTCTATTATATTATGACAGACCAGCTAGATCTACTGTCTCTATTATATTATGACAGACCAGCTAGATCTACTGTCTCTATTATATTATGACAGACCAGCTAGATCTACTGTCTCTATTATATTATGACAGACCAGCTAGATCTACTGTCTCTATTATATTATGACAGACCAGCTAGATCTACTGTCTCTATTATATTATGACAGACCAGCTAGATCTACTGTCTCTATTATATTATGACAGACCAGCTAGATCTACTGTCTCTATTATGACAGACCAGCTAGGATCTACTGTCTCTATTATATTATGACAGACCAGCTAGATCTACTGTCTCTATTATATTATGACAGACCAGCAGACAGCTAGATCTACTGTCTCTATTATATTATGACAGACCAGCTAGATCTACTGTCTCTATTATAATATGACAGACCAGCTAGATCTACTGTCTCTATTATATTATGACAGACCAGCTAGGATCTACTGTCTGTATTATATTATGACAGACCAGCTAGATCTACTGTCTCTATTATATTATGACAGACCAGCTAGATCTACTGTCTCTATTATATTATGAAAGACCAGCTAGATATATTGTCTCTATTATATTATGACAGACCAGCTAGACCTACTGTCTCTATTATAATATGACAGACCAGCTAGATCTACTGTCTTAGTATATTATGACAGACCAGCTAGATCTACTGTCTCTATTATAATATGACAGACCAGCTAGATCTACTGTCTCTATTTTATTATGACAGACCAGCTAGATCTACTGTCTCTATTATATTATGACAGACCAGCTAGATCTACTGTCTCTATTATATTATGACAGACCAGCTAGATCTACTGTCTCTATTATATTATGACAGACCAGCTAGATCTACTTCTCTATTATATTATGACAGACCAGCTAGGGCTAGATCTACTGTCTCTATTATATTATGACAGACCAGCTAGATCTACTGTCTCTATTATATTATGACAGACCAGCTAGATCTACTGTCTCTATTATATTATGACAGACCAGCTAGATCTACTGTCTCTATTATATTATGACAGACCAGCTAGATCTACTGTCTCTATTATATTATGACAGACCAGCTAGATCTACTGTCTCTATTATATTATGACAGACCAGCTAGATCTACTGTCTCTATTATATTATGACAGACCAGGTAGATATACTGTCTCTATTATATTATGACAGACCAGCTAGATCTACTGTCTCTATTATATTATGACAGACCAGCTAGATCTACTGTCTCTATTATATTTATGACAGACCAGCTAGATCTACTGTCTCTATTATATTATGACAGACCAGCTAGATCTACTGTCTCTATTATATTATGACAGACCAGCTAGATCTACTGTCTCTATTATATTATGACAGACCAGCTAGGATATACTGTCTCTATTATATTATGACAGACCAGCTAGACCTACTGTCACATTTATAGTATGACAGACCAGCTGATCTACTGTCTCTATTATATTAAGTGACATACCAGCTAGATCTAATGTCTCTATTATATATTATGACAGACCAGCTAGATCTACTGTCTCTTATTATATTATGACAGACCAACTAGATCTACTGTCTCTATTATAATATGACAGACCAGCTAGACCTACTGTCACAATTATAGCATGACAGACCAGCTTGATCGACTGTCTCTATTATATTATGACAGACCAGCTAGATCGATCACCCTGTAATATGACAAACCAGCTGAGATCTACTGTCTCTATTATATTAAGACAGACCAGCTAGACTCAATGCCCTTATTATATTATGAGAGACCAGCTAGATCTACTGTCTCTATTATATTATGACAGACCAGCTAGATATACTGTTCTATTATAATATGACAGACCAGCTAGATCTATTGTCTCTCTTATATTATGACAGACAAGCTAGATCTACTGTCTCTATTATATTATGACAGACCAGCTAGATCTACTGTCTCTATATGACAGACCAGCTAGATCTATTATATATTATGACAGACCAGCTAGATCTAATTTCTCTATTATATTATGACAGACCAGCTAGATCTACTGTCTCTATTATATTTTGATAGACCATCTAGATTCTACTGCTCCTGTCATATTATGACAGACCAGCTTAGATCTACTGTCTCTTATTATATTATGACAGACAGCTAGATATACTGTCTCTATTTATATTATGACAGACACAAATGATCTGCTGTCAATATTATATTATCACAGACCAGCTAGATCTAATGTCTCTATTATATGTATGACAGACCAGCTAGATCTACTGCCTCTATTATAATATGACAGACCAGCTAGATCTACTGTCTCTATTATATTATGACAGACCAGGTCAATATACTGTCTCTATTATATTATGACAGACCAGCTAGATCTACTGTCTCTATTATATTATGACAGACCAGCTAGATCTACTGCCT
The DNA here is from genome assembly GCF_018296145.1 of Oncorhynchus tshawytscha. Lineage (NCBI taxonomy): Eukaryota > Metazoa > Chordata > Actinopteri > Salmoniformes > Salmonidae > Oncorhynchus > Oncorhynchus tshawytscha. The sequence goes on along the minus strand of NW_024607196.1, from coordinate 5,401 downwards.
CTATTATATTATGACAGACCAGCTAGATCTACTGTCTCTATTGTATTATGACAGTCCAGCTAGATCTACTGTCTCTATTGTATTATGACAGACCAACTAGATCTACTGTCTCTTCGTCTCTATTATATTATGACAGACCAACTAGATCTACTGTCTCTATTATATTACGACAGACCAGCTAGATCTACTGTCTCTATTATATTTTGACAGACCAGGTAGATCTACTGCCTCTATTATATTATGACAGACCAGCTAGATCTACTGTCTCTATTATATTATGACAGACCAGCTAGATCTACTGTCTCTATTATATTATGACAGACCAGCTAGATCTACTGTCTCTATTATAATATGACAGACCAGCTAGATCTACTGTCTCTATTATATTATGACAGACCAGCTAGATCTACTGTCTCTATTATAATATGACAGACCAGCTAGATCTACTGTCTCTATTATATTATGACAGACCAGCTAGATCTACTGTCTCTATTATATTATGACAGACCAGCTAGATCTACTGTCTCTATTATATTATGACAGACCAGCTAGATCTACTGTCTCTATTATATTATGACAGACCAGCTAGATCTACTGTCTCTGCTATATTATGACAGACCAGGTAGATATACTGTCTCTATTATATTATGACAGACCAGCTAGATCTACTGTCTCTATTATATTATCACAGACCAGCTAGATCTACTGTCTCTATTATATTTTGACAGACCAGCTAGATCTACTGTCTCTATTATATTATGACAGACCAGCTAGATCTACTGTCTCTATTATATTATGACAGACCAGCTAGATCTACTGTCTCTATTATATTATGACAGACCAGCTAGATCTACTGTCTCTATTATATTATGACAGACCAGCTAGATCTACTGTCTCTATTATATTATGACAGACCAGCTAGATCTACTGTCTCTATTATATTTTGACAGACCAGCTAGATCTACTGTCTCTATTATATTATGACAGACCAGCTAGATCTACTGTCTCTATTATATTATGACAGACCAGCTAGATCTACTGTCTCTATTATATTATGACAGACCAGCTAGATCTACTGTCTCTATTATATTATGACAGACCAGCTAGATCTACTGTCTCTATTATATTTTGACAGACCAGCTAGATCTACTGTCTCTATTATATTATGACAGACCAGCTAGATCTACTGTCTCTATTATATTATGACAGACCAGCATAGATCTACTGTCTCTATTATATTATGACAGACCAGCTAGATCTACTGTCTCTATGTCTCTATTATATTATGACAGACCAGCTAGATCTACTGTCTCTATTATATTATGACAGACCAGCTAGATCTACTGTCTCTATTATATTTATGACAGACCAGGTAGATCTACTGTCTCTATTATATTATGACAGACCAGCTAGATCTACTGTCTCTATTATATTATGACAGACCAGCTAGATCTACTGTCTCTATTATATTATGACAGACCAGCTAGATCTACTGTCTCTATTATATTATGACAGACCAGCTAGATCTACTGTCTCTATTATATTATGACAGACCAGCTAGATCTACTGTCTCTATTATATTATGACAGACCAGCTAGATCTACTGTCTCTATTATATTATGACAGACCAGCTAGATCTACTGTCTCTATTATATTATGACAGACCAGCTAGATCTACTGTCTCTATTATATTATGACAGACCAGCTAGATCTACTGTCTCTATTATATTATGACAGACCAGCTAGATCTACTGTCTCTATGCTCTATTATATTATGACAGACCAGCTAGATCTACTGTCTCTATTATAATATGACAGACCAGCTAGATCTACTGTCTCTATTATATTTTGACAGACCAGGTAGATCTACTGTCTCTATTATATTATGACAGACCAGCTAGATCTACTGTCTCTGTTATATTATGACAGACCAGCTAGATCTACTGCCTCTATTATAATATGACAGACCAGCTAGATCTACTGTCTCTATTATATTATGACAGACCAGCTAGATCTACTGTCTCTATTATATTATGACAGACCAGCTAGATCTACTGTCTCTATTATATTATGACAGACCAGCTAGATCTACTGTCTCTATTATATTATGACAGACCAGCTCAGATCTACTGTCTCTATTATATTATGACAGACCAGCTAGATCTACTGTCTCTATTATATTATGACAGACCAGCTAGATCTACTGCCTCTATTATAATATGACAGACCAGCTAGATCTACTGTCTCTATTATATTATGACAGACCAGCTAGATCTACTGCCTCTATTATAATATGACAGACCAGCTAGATCTACTGTCTCTATTATATTATGACAGACCAGCTATATCTACTGTCTCTATTATATTATGACAGACCAGCAGGATATACTGTCTCTATTATATTATCACAGACCAGCTAGATCTACTGTCTCTATTATATTTCGACAGACCATCTGGATCTACTTTCTCTGTTATATTATGACAGACCAGGTAGATATACTGTCTCTATTATATTATGACAGACCAGCAGGATATACTGTCTCTATTATATTATCACAGACCAGCTAGATCTACTGTCTCTATTATATTTCGACAGACCATCTGGATCTACTTTCTCTGTTATATTATGACAGACCAGGTAGATATACTGTCTCTATTATATTATGAAAGACCAGCTAGAACTACTGTCTCTATTATATTATCACAGACCAGCTATATCTACTGTCTCTATTATATTATGACAGACCATCTAGATCTACTGTCTCTATTATATTTTGACAGACCATCTAGATCCACTGTCTCTATTATATTATGAGACCAGGTAGATCTACTGTCTCTATTATTATATTATGACAGACCAGCTAGATCTACTGTCTCTTTATATTACACAGACCAGCTAGATCTACTGTCTCTATTATATTATGACAGACCAGCTAGATCTACTGTCTCTATTATATTATCACAGACCAGCTAGATCTCACTGTTCTATTATATTATGACAGACCAGCTAGATATACTGTCTCTATTATATTTTGACAGACCAGCTAGATCTACTGGGTTCCTGTTATATTATGACAGACCAGGTAGATATACTGTCTCTATTATATTATCACAGACCAGCTAGATCTACTGTCTCTATTATATTTTGACAGACCAGCTAGATCTCCTGTCTCTATTATATTATGACAGACCAGCTAGATCTACTGTCTCTATTATAGTATGACATACCAGTTAGATCTACAGTCTCTATTATATATTATGACAGACCAGCTAGATCTACTGTGTTGTTATATTATGACAGACCAGCTAGATCTACTGTCTCTATTATATTATGACAGACAGCTATATCTACTATCTCTATTATATTATGACAGACCAGCTCAATATACTGTCTCTATTATATTATGACAGACCAGCTAGATCTACTGTCTCTATTATATTATGACAGACCAGCTAGATCTACTGTCTCTATTATACTATGACAGACCAGCAGATATACTGTCTCTATTATATTATCACAGACCAGATAGATCTACTGTCCTCTATTATATTATGACAGACCAGCTAGATCTACTGTCTCTATTATATTATGACAGACCAGCTAGATATACTGTCTCTATTATATTTTGACAGGCCAGCTAGATCTACTGTCTCTATTATATTATCCAGACCAGCTATATTTACTGTCTCCATTATATTATGACAGACCAGCTAGATCTACTGTCTCTATTATATTATGACAGACCAGCTAGATCTACTGTCTCTGTTATATTATGACAGACCAGCTAGATATACTGTCTCTATTATATTATGACAGACCAGCTAGATCTACTGTCTCTGTTATATTATGACAGACCAGCTAGAACTACTGTCTCTATTATATTATCACAGACCAGCTAGATATACTGTCTCTATTGTACTATGACAGACCAGCTAGAACTACTGTCTATTATATTTGACAGGCCAGCTAGATCTACTGTCTCTGTTATATTATAACAGACCAGGTAGATATACTGTCTCTATTATATTATGACAGACCAGCTAGATCTACTGTCTCTGTTATATTATCACAGACCAGCTAGATCTACTGCCTCAATTATAATATGACAGCCCAGCTAGATCTACTGTCTCTATTATATTATGACAGACCAGCTATATCTACTGTCTCTATTATATTATGACAGACCAGCAGGATATACTGTCTCTATTATATTATCACAGACCAGCTAGATCTACTGTCTCTATTATATTTCGACAGACCATCTGGATCTACTTTCTCTGTTATATTATGACAGACCAGGTAGATATACTGTCTCTATTATATTATGACAGACCAGCAGGATATACTGTCTCTATTATATTATCACAGACCAGCTAGATCTACTGTCTCTATTATATTTCGACAGACCATCTAGATCTACTTTCTCTGTTATATTATGACAGACCAGGTAGATATACTGTCTCTATTATATTATGAAAGACCAGCTAGAACTACTGTCTCTATTATATTATCACAGACCAGCTATATCTACTGTCTCTATTATATTATGACAGACCATCTAGATCTACTGTCTCTATTATATTTTGACAGACCATCTAGATCCACTGTCTCTATTATATTATGACAGACCAGGTAGATATACTGTCTCTATTATATTATGACAGACCAGCTAGATCTACTGTCTCTATTATATTATGACAGACCAGCTAGATCTACTGTCTCTATTATATTATGACAGACCAGCTAGATCTACTGTCTCTATTATATTATGACAGACCAGCTAGATCTACTGTCTCTATTATATTATGACAGACCAGCTAGATCTACTGTCTCTATTATATTATGACAGACCAGCTAGATCTACTGTCTCTATTATATTATGACAGACCAGCTAGATCTACTGTCTCTATTATATTATGACAGACCAGCTAGATCTACTGTCTCTATTATATTATGACAGACCAGCTAGATCTACTGTCTCTATTATATTATGACAGACCAGCTAGGATATACTGTCTCTATTATATTATCACAGACCAGCTAGATCTACTGTCTCTATTATATTATGACAGACCAGCTAGATCTACTGTCTCTATTATATTATGACAGACCAGCTAGATCTACTGTCTCTATTATATTATGACAGACCAGCTAGGATATACTGTCTCTATTATATTATCACAGACCAGCTAGATCTACTGTCTCTATTATATTATCGACAGACCAGCTAGATCTACTGTCTCTATTATATTATGACAGACCAGCTAGATCTACTGTCTCTATTATATTATGACAGACCAGCTAGATCTACTGTCTCTATTATATTATGACAGACCAGCTAGATCTACTGTCTCTATTATATTATGACAGACCAGCTAGATCTACTGTCTCTATTATATT
>NW_024607195.1:0-20083 GCF_018296145.1 Oncorhynchus tshawytscha | reverse complement strand
TATAGTAGAGACAGTAGATCTAGCTGGTCTGTCATAATATAATAGAGACAGTAGATCTAGCTGGTCTGTCATAATACAATAGAGACAGTAGATCTAGCTGGTCTGTCATAATATAGTAGAGACAGTAGATCTAGCTGGTCTGTCATAATATAATAGAAACAGTAGATCTAGCTGGTCTGTCATAATATAGTAGAGACAGTAGATCTAGCTGGTCTGTCATAATGTAGTAGAGACAGTAGATCTATCTGGTATGTCATAATATAATAGAGACAGTAGATCTAGCTGGTCTGTCATAATATAATAGAGACAGTAGATCTAGCTGGTCTGTCATAATATAATAGAGACAGTAGATCTAGCTGGTCTGTCATAATATAATAGAGACAGTAGATCTAGCTGGTCTGTCATAATATAATAGAGACAGTAGATCTAGCTGGTCTGTCATAATATAATAGAAACAGTAGATCTAGCTGGTCTGTCATAATATAATAGATACAGTAGATCTAGCTGGTCTGTCATAATATAATAGAGACAGTAGGTCTTGCTGGTCTGTCATAATATAATACAGACTGTAGATCTAGCTGGTCTGTCATAATATAGTAGAGACAGTAGATCTAGCTGGTCTGTCATAATATAATAGAAACAGTAGATCTAGCTGGTCTGTCATAATATAATAGAGACAGTAGATCTAGCTGGTCTGTCATAATATAGTAGAGACAGTAGATCTAGCTGGTATGTCATAATATAATAGAGACAGTAGATCTAGCTGGTCTGTCATAATATAATAGAGACAGTAGATCTAGCTGGTCTGTCATAATATAGTAGAGACAGTAGATCTAGCTGGTCTGTCATAATATAATAGAAACAGTAGATCTAGCTGGTCTGTCATAATGTAGATAGAGACAGTAGATCTAGCTGGTCTGTCATAATATAGTAGAGACAGTAGATCTAGCTGGTATGTCATAATATAATAGAAACAGTAGATCTAGCTGGTCTGTCATAATTTAATAGAAACAGTAGATCTAGCTGGTCTGTCATAATGTAGAAGAGACAGTAGATCTAGCTGGTCTGTCATAATGTAGTAGAGACAGTAGATCTATCTGGTATGTGATAATATAATAGAAACAGTAGATCTAGCTGGTATGTCATAATATAATAGAGACAGTAGATCTAGCTGGTCTGTCATAATATAATAGGGACATTAGGTCTTGCTGGTCTTTCATAATATAATACAGACTGTAGATCTAGCTGGTCTGTCATAATATAATAGATACAGTAGATCTAGCTGGTCTGTCATAATGTAGTAGAGACAGTAGATCTATCTGGTATGTCATAATATAATAGAAACAGTAGATCTAGCTGGTCTGTCATAATGTAGAAGAGACAGTAGATCTAGCTGGTCTGTCATAATATAATAGAAACAGTAGATCTAGCTTGTCTGTCATAATATAGTAGAGACAGTAGATCTAGCTGGTTTGTCATAATGTAGTAGAGACAGTAGATCTATCTGGTATGTCATAATATAATAGAGACAGTAGATCTAGCTGGTCTGTCATAATATAATAGAGACAGTAGATCTAGCTGGTCTGTCATAATATAATAGAGACAGTAGATCTAGCTGGTCTGTCATAATATAGTAGAGACAGTAGATCTAGGTGGTCTGTCATAATATAATAGAAACAGTAGATCTAGCTGGTCTGTCATAATATAATAGAGACATTAGATCTAGGTGGTCTGTCATAATATAATAAAGACAGTAGATCTAGCTGGTCTGTCATAATATAGTAGAGACAGTAGATCTAGCTGGTCTGTCATAATGTAGATAGAGACAGTAGATCTAGCTGGTCTGTCATAATATAATAGATACAGTAGATCTAGCTGGTCTGTCATAATATAATAGAGACAGTAGATCTAGCTGGTCTGTCATAATATAATAGAGACAGTAGATCTAGCTGGTCTGTCATAATATAGTAGAGACAGTAGATCTAGCTGGTCTGTCATAATATAGTAGAGACAGTAGATCTAGCTGGTCTGTCATAATATAATAGAGACAGTAGATCTAGCTGGTCTGTCATAATATAATAGAGACAGTAGATCTAGCTGGTCTGTCATAATATAATAGAGACAGTAGATCTAGCTGGTCTGTCATAATATATTAGACACAGTAGATCTAGCTGGTCTGTCATAATATAGTAGAGACAGTAGATCTAGCTGGTCTGTCATAATATAATAGAGACAGTAGATCTAGCTGGTCTGTCATAATATAGTAGAGACAGTAGATCTAGCTGGTCTGTCATAATGTAGTAGAGACAGTAGATCTAGCTGGTCTGTCATAATATAGCAGAGACAGTAGATCTAGCTGGTCTGTCATAATATAATAGAGACAGTAGATCTAGCTGGTCTGTCATAATATAATAGATACAGTAGATCTAGCTGGTCTGTCATAATATAATAGAGACAGTAGATCTAGCTGGTCTGTCATAATATAATAGAGACAGTAGATCTAGCTGGTCTGTCATAATGTAGTAGAGACAGTAGATCTAGCTGGTCTGTCATAATATAGCAGAGACAGTAGATCTAGCTGGTCTGTCATAATATAGTAGAGACAGTAGATGTAGCTGGTCTGTCATAATATAATAGAAACAGTAGATCTAGCTGGTCTGTCATTATATAATAGATACAGTAGATCTAGCTGGTCTATCATAATATAATAAATACAGTAGATCTAGCTGGTCTGTCATAATATAATAGATACAGTAGATCTGGCTGGTCTGTCATAATATAATAGAGACAGTAGATCTAGCTGGTCTGTCATAATATAATAGAGACAGTAGATCTAGCTGGTCTGTCATAATATAATAGAGACAGTAGATCTAGCTGGTCTGTCATAATATAATAGAGACAGTAGATCTAGCTGGTCTGTCATAATATAATAGAGACAGTAGATCTAGCTGGTCTGTCATAATATAATAGAGACAGTAGATCTAGCTGGTCTGTCATAATATAATAGAGACAGTAGATCTAGCTGGTCTGTCATAATATAATAGAGACAGTAGATATAGCTGGTCTGTCATATTATAAAAGAGACAGTCGATATAGCTGGTCTGTCATATTATAATAGGGACAGTAGATCTAGCTGGTCTGTCATAATATAATAGAAACAGTAGATCTAGCTGGTCTGTCATAATATAGTAGAGACAATAGATCTAGCTGGTCTGTCATAATATAGTAGAGACAGTAGATCTAGCTGGTATGTCATAATATAATAGAGACAGTAGATCTAGCTGGTCTGTCATAATATAATAGAGACAGTAGATCTAGCTGGTCTGTCATAATATAATAGAGACAGTAGATCTAGCTGGTCTGTCATAATATAATAGAGACAGTAGATCTAGCTGGTCTGTCATAATATAATAGAGACAGTAGATCTAGCTGGTCTGTCATAATATAATAGAGACAGTAGATCTAGCTGGTCTGTCATAATATAGTAGAGACAGTAGATCTAGCTGGTCTGTCATAATATATTAGAAACAGTAGATCTAGCTGGTCTGTCATAATATAGTAGAGACAGTAGATCTAGCTGGTCTGTCATAATATAGTAGAGACAGTAGATCTAGCTGGTCTGTCATAATATAATAGAGACAGTAGATCTAGCTGGTCTGTCATAATATAATAGAGACAGTAGATCTAGCTGGTCTGTCATAATATAATAGAGACAGTAGATCTAGCTGGTCTGTCATAATATAATAGAGACAGTAGATCTAGCTGGTCTGTCATAATATAATAGAGACAGTAGATCTAGCTGGTCTGTCATAATATAATAGAGACAGTAGATCTAGCTGGTCTGTCATAATATAATAGAGACAGTAGATCTAGCTGGTCTGTCATAATGTAGTAGAGACAGTAGATCTAGCTGGTCTATCATAATATAATAGATACAGTAGATCTAGCTGGTCTGTCATAATATAATAGAGACAGTAGATCTAGCTTGTCTGTCATAATATAATAGAGACAGTAGATCTAGCTGGTCTGTCATAATATAATAGAGACAGTAGATCTAGCTGGTCTGTCATAATATAATAGAGACAGTAGATCTAGCTGGTCTGTCATAATATAATAGAGACAGTAGATCTAGCTGGTCTGTCATAATATAATAGAGACAGTAGATCTAGCTGGTCTGTCATAATATAATAGAGACAGTAGATCTAGCTGGTCTGTCATAATATAATAGAGACAGTAGATCTAGCTGGTCTGTCATAATATAATAGAGACAGTAGATCTAGCTGGTCTGTCATAATATAATAGAGACAGTAGATCTAGCTGGTCTGTCATAATATAATAGAGACAGTAGATCTAGCTGGTCTGTCATAATATAGATAGAGACAGTAGATTTAGCTGGTCTGTCATAATATATTAGAAACAGCAGATCTAGCTGGCTCTGTCATAATATAGTTGAGACAGTAGATCTAGCTGGTCTGTCATAATATAATCGAGACAGTGGATCTAGCTGGTCTGTCATAATATAATAGACAAAGTAGATCTAGCTGGTCTGAAATAATATAATAGAGAAAGTAGATCTAGCTGGTCTGTCATCATATAATAGAGACAGTAGATATATCTGGTCTGTCGTAATATAGTAGAGACAGTAGATCTAGCTGGTCTGTCATAATATAATAGAGACAGTAGCTCTAGCTGGTCTGTCATAATACAATAGAGACAGTAGATCTAGCTGGTCTGTCATAATATAATAGAGACAGTAGATCTAGCTGGTCTGTCATAATATAATAGAGACAGTAGATCTAGCTGGTCTGTCATAATATAATAGGGACAGTAGATCTAGCTGGTCTGTCATAATATAATAGAGACAGTAGATCTAGCTGGTCTGTCATAATATAGTAGAGACAGTAGATCTAGCTGGTCTGTCATAATATAATAGAGACAGTAGATCTAGCTGGTCTGTCATAATATAATAGATACAGTAGATCTAGCTGGTCTGTCATAATGTAGTAGAGACAGTAGATATATCTGGTATGTCATAATATAATAGAGACAGTAGATCTAGCTGGTCTGTCATAATATAATAGAGACAGTAGATCTAGCTGGTCTGTCATAATATAATAGAGACAGTAGATCTAGCTGGTCTGTCATAATATAATAGAGACAGTAGATCTAGCTGGTCTGTCATAATATAATAGATACAGTAGATCTAGCTGGTCTGTCATAATGTAGTAGAGACAGTAGATATATCTGGTATGTCATAATATAATAGAGACAGTAGATCTAGCTGGTCTGTCATAATATAATAGATACAGTAGATCTAGCTGGTCTGTCATAATGTAGTAGAGACAGTAGATCTATCTGGTATGTCATAATATAATAGAAACAGTAGATCTAGCTGGTCTGTCATAATGTAGAAGAGACAGTAGATCTAGCTGGTCTGTCATAATATAATAGATACAGTAGATCTAGCTGGTCTGTCATAATATAATAGAGACAGTAGATCTAGCTGGTCTGTCATAATGTAGTAGAGACAGTAGATCTATCTGGTATGTCATAATATAATAGAGACAGTAGATCTAGCTGGTCTGTCATAATATAATAGATACAGTAGATCTAGCTGGTCTGTCATAATATAGTAGAGACAGTAGATCTATCTGGTATGTCATAATATAATAGAGACAGTAGATCTAGCTGGTCTGTCATAATATAATAGAGACAGTAGATCTAGCTGGTCTATCATAATATAGAAGAGACAGTAGATCTGGCTGGTCTGTCATAATGTAGTAGAGACAGTAGATCTATCTGGTATGTGATAATATAATAGAAACAGTAGATCTAGCTGGTATGTCATAATATATTATAGACAGTAGATCTAGCTTGTCTGTCATAATATATTATAGACAGTAGATCTAGCTGGTTTGTCATAATGTAGTAGAGACAGTAGATCTATCTGGTATGTCATAATATAATAGAGACAGTAGATCTAGCTGGTCTGTCATAATATAATAGAGACAGTAGATCTAGCTGGTCTGTCATAATATAATAGAGACAGTAGATCTAGCTGGTCTGTCATAATATAATAGAGACAGTAGATCTAGCTGGTCTGTCATAATATAATAGATACAGTAGATCTAGCTGGTCTGTCATAATATAATAGAGACAGTAGATCTAGCTGGTCTGTCATAATATAGTAGAGACAGTAGATCTAGCTGGTCTGTCATAATGTATTAGAGACAGTAGATCTAGCTGGTCTGTCATAATATAGTAGAGACAGTAGATCTAGCTGGTCTGTCATAATATAATAGAGACAGTAGATCTAGCTGGTCTGTCATAATATAGTAGAGACAGTAGATCTAGCTGGTCTGTCATAATGTAGTAGAGACAGTAGATCTAGCTGGTCTGTCATAATATAGCAGAGACAGTAGATCTAGCTGGTCTGTCATAATATAGTAGAGACAGTAGATGTAGCTGGTCTGTCATAATATAATAGAAACAGTAGATCTAGCTGGTCTGTCATAATATAATACAGACATAGAGACAGTAGATCTAGCTGGTCTGTCATAATATAATAGAGACAGTAGATCTAGCTGGTCTGTCATAATATAGTAGAGACAGTAGATCTAGCTGGTCTGTCATAATATAATAGAGACAGTAGATCTAGCTGGTCTGTCATAATATAATAGAGACAGTAGATCTAGCTGGTCTGTCATAATATAGTAGAGACAGTAGATCTAGCTGGTCTGTCATAATATAATAGAAACAGTAGATCTAGCTGGTCTGTCATAATATAATAGAGACAGTAGATCTAGCTGGTCTGTCATAATGTAGTAGAGACAGTAGATCTATCTGGTATGTCATAATATAATAGAAACAGTAGATCTAGCTGGTCTGTCATAATATAATAGAGACAGTAGATCTAGCTGGTCTGTCATAATATAATAGAGACAGTAGATCTAGCTGGTCTGTCATAATATAGTAGAGACAGTAGATCTAGCTGGTCTGTCATAATATAATAGAGACAGTAGATCTAGCTGGTCTGTCATAATATAATAGAGACAGTAGATCTAGCTGGTCTGTCATAATATAATAGAGACAGTAGATCTAGCTGGTCTGTCATAATATAATAGAGACAGTAGATCTAGCTGGTCTGTCATAATATAATAGAGACAGTAGATCTAGCTGGTCTGTCATAATATAATAGAGACAGTAGATCTAGCTGGTCTGTCATAATATAGATAGAGACAGTAGATCTAGCTGGTCTGTCATAATATAATAGAGACAGTAGATCTAGCTGGTCTGTCATAATATAGTAGAGACAGTAGATCTAGCTGGTCTGTCATAATATAATAGAGACAGTAGATCTAGCTGGTCTGTCATAATATAATAGAGACAGTAGATCTAGCTGGTCTGTCATAATATAATAGAGACAGTAGATCTAGCTGGTCTGTCATAATATAGTAGAGACAGTAGATCTAGCTGGTCTGTCATAATATAATAGAGACAGTAGATCTAGCTGGTCTGTCATAATATAGTAGAGACAGTAGATCTAGCTGGTCTGTCATAATATAGTAGAGACAGTAGATCTAGCTGGTCTGTCATAATATAATAGAGACAGTAGATCTAGCTGGTCTGTCATAATATAATAGAGACAGTAGATCTAGCTGGTCTGTCATAATATAATAGAGACAGTAGATCTAGCTGGTCTGTCATAATATAGTAGAGACAGTAGATCTAGCTGGTCTGTCATAATATAATAGAGACAGTAGATCTAGCTGGTCTGTCATAATATAATAGAGACAGTAGATCTAGCTGGTCTGTCATAATATAGTAGAGACAGTAGATCTAGCTGGTCTGTCATAATATAATAGAGACAGTAGATCTAGCTGGTCTGTCATAATATAATAGAGACAGTAGATCTAGCTGGTCTGTCATAATATAGTAGAGACAGTAGATCTAGCTGGTCTGTCATAATATAATAGAAACAGTAGATCTAGCTGGTCTGTCATAATATAGTAGAGACAGTAGATCTAGCTGGTCTGTCATAATATAATAGAGACAGTAGATCTAGCTGGTCTGTCATAATATAATAGAGACAGTAGATCTAGCTGGTCTGTCATAATATAATAGAGACAGTAGATCTAGCTGGTCTGTCATAATATAATAGAGACAGTAGATCTAGCTGGTCTGTCATAATATAATAGAGACAGTAGATCTAGCTGGTCTGTCATAATATAATAGAGACAGTAGATCTAGCTGGTCTGTCATAATTGAATAGACACAGAAGATCTAGCTGGTCTGTCATAATATAATAGAGACAGTAGATCTAGCTGGTCTGTCATAATATAATAGAGACAGTAGATTTAGCTGGTCTGTCATAATTTAATAGAGACAGAAGATCTAGCTGCTCTGTCATAATATAGTAGAGACAGCCGATCTAGCTGTCTCGGTCATAATATAGTTGAGACAGTAGATCTAGCAGGTCTGTCATAATATAATAAAGACAGTAGATCTAGCTGGTCTGTCATAATGTAATAGAGACAGTAGATTTAGCTGGTCTGTCATAATTTAATAGAGACAGTAGATCTAGCTGGTCTGTCATAATATAATAGAGACAGTAGATCTAGCTGGTCTGTCATAATATAGAAGAGACAGTAGATCGAGCTGGTCTGTCATAATATAATAGAAACAGTAGATCTAGCTTGTCTGTCATAATGTAGTAGAGACAGTAGATCTATCTGGTATGTCATAATATAATAGATAGAGTAGATCTAGCTGGTCTGTCATAATATAGTAGAGACAGTAGATCTAGCTGGTCTGTCATAATATAATAGAAACAGTAGATCTAGCTGGTCTGTCATAATGTATTAGAAACAGTAGATCTAGATGGTCTGTCATAATATAGTAGATACAGTAGATCTAGCTGATCTGTCATAATATAATAGAGACAGTAGATCTAGCTGATCTGTCATAATATAATAGGGACAGTAGAACTAGCTGGTCTGTCATAATATAATAGAGACATTAGATCTAGCTGGTCTGTCATAATATAGTAGAGACAGTAGATCTAGCTGGTCTGTCATAATGTAGTAGAGACAGTAGATCTAGCTGGTCTGTCATAATATAGCAGAGACAGTAGATCTAGCTGGTCTGTCATAATATAGATAGAGACAGTAGATCTATCTGGTATGTCATAATATAATAGAAACAGTAGATCTAGCTTGTCTGTCATAATATAGTAGAGACAGTAGATCTAGCTGGTTTGTCATAATGTAGTAGAGACAGTAGATCTAGCTGGCTGTCATAATATAATAGAGACAGTAGATCTAGCTGGTCTGTCATAATATAATAGAAACAGTAGATCTAGCTGGTCTGTCATAATATAATAGATACAGTAGATCTAGCTGGTCTGTCATAATATAATAGAGACAGTAGATCTAGCTGGTCTGTCATAATGTAGAAGAGACAGTAGATCTAGCTGGTCTGTCATAATATAATAGAAACAGTAGATCTAGCTGGTCTGTCATAATGTAGAAGAGACAGTAGATCTAGCTGGTCTGTCATAATATAATAGAAACAGTAGATCTAGCTGGTCTGTCATAATATAGTAGAGACAGTAGATCTAGCTGGTCTGTCATAATGTAGTAGAGACAGTAGATCTAGCTGGTATGTCATAATATAATAGAGACAGTAGATCTAGCTGGTCTGTCATAATATAATAGAGACAGTAGATCTAGCTGGTCTGTCATAATATAATAGAGACAGTAGATCTAGCTGGTCTGTCATAATATAATAGAGACAGTAGATCTAGCTGGTCTGTCATAATATAATAGAGACAGTAGATCTAGCTGGTCTGTCATAATATAATAGAGACAGTAGATCTAGCTGGTCTGTCATAATGTAGTAGAGACAGTAGATCTATCTGGTATGTCATAATATAATAGAAACAGTAGATCTAGCTGGTCTGTCATAATGTAGAAGAGACAGTAGATCTAGCTGGTCTGTCATAATATAATAGAAACAGTAGATCTAGCTGGTCTGTCATAATATAATAGAGACAGTAGATCTAGCTGGTCTGTCATAATATAATAGAGACAGTAGATCTAGCTGGTCTGTCATAATATAATAGAGACAGTAGATCTAGCTGGTCTGTCATAATATAATAGAGACAGTAGATCTAGCTGGTCTGTCATAATATAATAGAGACCGTAGATCTAGCTGGTCTTTCATAATATAATAGAGACTGTAGATCTAGCTGGTCTGTCATAATGTAGTAGAGACAGTAGATCTATCTGGTATGTCATAATATAATAGAAACAGTAGATCTAGCTGGTCTGTCATAATGTAGAAGAGACAGTAGATCTAGCTGGTCTGTCATAATATAATAGAAACAGTAGATCTAGCTTGTCTGTCATAATATAGTAGAGACAGTAGATCTAGCTGGTTTGTCATAATGTAGTAGAGACAGTAGATCTATCTGGTATGTCATAATATAATAGAGACAGTAGATCTAGCTGGTCTGTCATAATATAATAGATAGAGTAGATCTAGCTGGTCTGTCATAATATAGTAGAGACAGTAGATCTAGCTGGTCTGTCATAATATAATAGAGACAGTAGATCTAGCTGGTCTGTCATAATGTAGTAGAGACAGTAGATCGAGCTGGTCTGTCATAATATAATAGAAACAGTAGATCTAGCTGGTCTGTCATAATGTAGAAGAGACAGTAGATCTATCTGGTATGTCATAATATAATAGAGACAGTAGATCTAGCTGGTATGTCATAATATAATAGAGAGAGTAGATCTAGCTGGTCTGTCATAATATAATAGAGACAGTAGATCTAGCTGGTCTGTCATAATATAATAGAGACAGTAGATCTAGCTGGTCTGTCATAATATAATAGATACAGTAGATCTAGGTGGTCTGTCATAATATAATAGAAACAGTAGATCTAGCTGGTCTGTCATAATATAGTAAAGACAGTAGATCTATCTGGTCTGTCATAATATAATAGGGACAGTAGATCTAGCTGGTCTGTCATAATATAATAGAGACAGTAGATCTAGCTGGTCTGTCATAATGTAGTAGAGACAGTAGATCTAGCTGGTCTGTCATAATATAATAGAGACAGTAGATCTAGCTGGTCTGTCATAATATAGTAGAGACAGTAGATCTAGCTGGTCTGTCATAATATAATAGAGACAGTAGATCTAGCTGGTCTGTCATAATATAATAGAGACAGTAGATCTAGCTGGTCTGTCATAATATAATAGAGACAGTAGATCTAGCTGGTCTGTCATAATATAATAGAGACAGTAGATCTAGCTGGTCTGTCATAATATAGTAGAGACAGTAGATCTAGCTGGTCTGTCATAATATAATAGAAACAGTAGATCTAGCTGGTCTGTCATAATATAGTAGAGACAGTAGATCTAGCTGGTCTGTCATAATATAATAGAGACAGTAGATCTAGCTGGTCTGTCATAATATAATAGATACAGTAGATCTAGCTGGTCTGTCATAATATAATAGGGACATTAGGTCTTGCTGGTCTTTCATAATATAATACAGACTGTAGATCTAGCTGGTCTGTCATAATATAGTAGAGACAGTAGATCTAGCTGGTCTGTCATAATATAATAGAGACAGTAGATCTAGCTGGTCTGTCATAATATAATAGAGACAGTAGATCTAGCTGGTCTGTCATAATATAGTAGAGACAGTAGATCTAGCTGGTCTGTCATAATATAGTAGAGACAGTAGATCTAGCTGGTCTGTCATAATGTAGTAGAGACAGTAGATCTAGCTGGTCTGTCATAATATAGCAGAGACAGTAGATCTAGCTGGTCTGTCATAATATAGTAGAGACAGTAGATGTAGCTGGTCTGTCATAATATAATAGAAACAGTAGATCTAGCTGGTCTGTCATTATATAATAGATACAGTAGATCTAGCTGGTCTGTCATAATATAATAGAGACAGTAGATCTAGCTGGTCTGTCATAATATAATAGAGACAGTAGATCTAGCTGGTCTGTCATAATATAATAGAGACAGTAGATCTAGCTGGTCTGTCATAATATAATAGAAACAGTAGATCTAGCTGGTCTGTCATAATATAGTAGAGACAGTAGATCTAGCTGGTTTGTCATAATGTAGTAGAGACAGTAGATCTATCTGGTATGTCATAATATAATAGAGACAGTAGATCTAGCTGGTCTGTCATAATATAATAGAGACAGTAGATCTAGCTGGTCTGTCATAATATAATAGAGACAGTAGATCTTGCTGGTCTGTCATAATATAATAGAGACAGTAGATCTAGCTGGTCTGTCATAATGTAGTAGAGACAGTAGATCTAGCTGGTCTGTCATAATATAATAGAGACAGTAGATCTAGCTGGTCTGTCATAATATAATAGAGACAGTAGATCTAGCTGGTCTGTCATAATATAATAGAGACAGTAGATCTAGCTGGTCTGTCATAATATAATAGAGACAGTAGATCTAGCTGGTCTGTCATAATATAGTAGAGACAGTAGATCTAGCTGGTCTGTCATAATATAATAGAGACAGTAGATCTAGCTGGTCTGTCATAATATAATAGAGACAGTAGATCTAGCTGGTCTGTCATAATATAGTAGAGACAGTAGATCTAGCTGGTCTGTCATAATATAATAGAGACAGTAGATCTAGCTGGTCTGTCATAATATAATAGAGACAGTAGATCTAGCTGGTCTGTCATAATATAATAGAGACAGTAGATCTAGCTGGTCTGTCATAATATAATAGAGACAGTAGATCTAGCTGGTCTGTCATAATACAATAGAGACAGTAGATCTAGCTGGTCTGTCATAATATAGTAGAGACAGTAGATCTAGCTGGTCTGTCATAATATAATAGAGACAGTAGATCTAGCTGGTCTGTCATAATATAGTAGAGACAGTAGATCTAGCTGGTCTGTCATATAATAGAGACAGTAGATCTAGCTGGTTTGTCATAATATAATAGAGACAGTAGATCTAGCTGGTCTGTCATAATATAATAGAGACAGTAGATCTAGCTGGTCTGTCATAATATAGTAGAGACTGTAGATCTAGCTGGTCTGTCATAATATAATAGAGACAGTAGATCTAGCTGGTCTGTCATAATATAATAGAGACAGTAGATCTAGCTGGTCTGTCATAATATAATAGAGACAGTAGATCTAGCTGGTCTGTCATAATATAATAGAGACAGTAGATCTAGCTGGTCTGTCATAATATAATAGAGACAGTAGATCTAGCTGGTCTGTCATAATATAGTAGAGACAGTAGATCTAGCTGGTCTGTCATAATATAATAGAGACAGTAGATCTAGCTGGTCTGTCATAATATAATAGAGACAGTAGATCTAGCTGGTCTGTCATAATATAATAGAGACAGTAGATCTAGCTGGTCTGTCATAATATAATAGAGACAGTAGATCTAGCTGGTCTGTCATAATATAATAGAGACAGTAGATCTAGCTGGTCTGTCATAATATAATAGAGACAGTAGATCTAGCTGGTCTGTCATAATATAATAGAGACAGTAGATCTAGCTGGTCTGTCATAATATAATAGAGACAGTAGATCTAGCTGGTCTGTCATAATATAATAGAGACAGTAGATCTAGCTGGTCTGTCATAATATAGTAGAGACAGTAGATCTAGCTGGTCTGTCATAATATAATAGAGACAGTAGATCTAGCTGGTCTGTCATAATATAATAGAGACAGTAGATCTAGCTGGTCTGTCATAATATAATAGAGACAGTAGATCTAGCTGGTCTGTCATAATATAGTAGAGACAGTAGATCTAGCTGGTCTGTCATAATATAATAGAGACAGTAGATATATCTGGTCTGTCATAATATAGTAGAGACAGTAGATCTAGCTGTCTCGGTCATAATATAATAGAGACAGTAGATCTAGCTGGTCTGTCATAATATAATAAAGACAGTAGATCTGGCTGGTCTGTCATAATTTAATAGAGACAGAAGATCTAGCTGGTCTGTCATTATATAATAGAGACAGTAGATCTAGCTGGTCTGTCATAATATAGTAGAGACAGTAGATCTAGCTGGTCTGTCATAATATAATAGAGACAGTAGATCTAGCTGGTCTGTCATAATATAATAGAGACAGTAGATCTAGCTGGTCTGTCATAATATAATAGAGACAGTAGATCTAGCTGGTCTGTCATAATATAATAGAGACAGTAGATCTAGCTGGTCTGTCATAATATAATAGAGACAGTAGATCTAGCTGGTCTGTCATAATATAGATAGAGACAGTAGATCTAGCTGGTCTGTCATAATATAATAGAGACAGTAGATCTAGCTGGTCTGTCATAATATAATAGAGACAGTAGATCTAGCTGGTCTGTCATAATATAATAGAGACAGTAGATCTAGCTGGTCTGTCATAATATAATAGAGACAGTAGATCTAGCTGGTCTGTCATAATATAATAGAGACAGTAGATCTAGCTGGTCTGTCATAATATAATAGAGACAGTAGATCTAGCTGGTCTGTCAAGATATAATAGAGACAGTAGATCTAGCTGGTCTGTCATAATATAATAGAGACAGTAGATCTAGCTGGTCTGTCATAATATAGTAGAGACAGTAGATCTAGCTGGTCTGTCATAATATAATAGAAACAGTAGATCTAGCTGGTCTGTCATAATATAATAGAGACAGTAGATCTAGCTGGTCTGTCATAATATAATAGAGACAGTAGATCTAGCTGGTCTGTCATAATATAATAGAGACAGTAGATCTAGCTGGTCTGTCATAATATAGTAGAGACAGTAGATCTAGCTGGTCTGTCATAATATAGTAGAGACAGTAGATCTAGCTGGTCTGTCATAATATAATAGAAACAGTAGATCTAGCTGGTCTGTCATAATATAGTAGAGACAGTCGATCTTGCTGGTCTGTCATAATGTAATAGGTACAGTAGATCTCGCTGGTCTGTCATAATATAATAGAGACAGTAGATCTAGCTGGTCTGTCATAATATAATAGAGACAGTAGATCTAGCTGGTCTGTCATAATATAATAGAGACAGTAGATCTAGCTGGTCTGTCATAATATAATAGAGACAGTAGATCTAGCTGGTCTGTCATAATATAATAGAGACAGTAGATCTAGCTGGTCTGTCATAATATAATAGAGACAGTAGATCTAGCTGGTCTGTCATAATATAATAGAGACAGTAGATCTAGCTGGTCTGTCATAATATAATAGAGACAGTAGATCTAGCTGGTCTGTCATAATATAATAGAGACAGTAGATCTAGCTGGTCTGTCATAATATAATAGAGACAGTAGATCTAGCTGGTCTGTCATAATATAATAGAGACAGTAGATCTAGCTGGTCTGTCATAATATAATAGAGACAGTAGATCTAGCTGGTCTGTCATAATATAATAGAGACAGTAGATCTAGCTGGTCTGTCATAATATAATAGAGACAGTAGATCTAGCTGGTCTGTCATAATATAATAGAGACAGTAGATCTAGCTGGTCTGTCATAATATAATAGATACAGTAGATCTAGCTGGTCTGTCATAATATAATAGAGACAGTAGATCTAGCTGGTCTGTCATAATATAGTAGAGACAGTAGATCTAGCTGGTCTGTCATAATATAATAGAGACAGTAGATCTAGCTGGTCTGTCATAATATAATAGAGACAGTAGATCTAGCTGGTCTGTCATAATATAATAGATACAGTAGATCTAGCTGGTCTGTCATAATATAGTAGAGACAGTAGATCTAGCTGGTCTGTCATAATATAATAGAGACAGTAGATCTAGCTGGTCTGTCATAATATAATAGAGACAGTAGATCTAGCTGGTCTGTCATAATATAATAGAGACAGTAGATCTAGCTGGTCTGTCATAATATAATAGAGACAGTAGATCTAGCTGGTCTGTCATAATATAGTAGAGACAGTAGATCTAGCTGGTCTGTCATAATATAATAGAAACAGTAGATCTAGCTGGTCTGTCATAATATAATAGAGACAGTAGATCTAGCTGGTCTGTCATAATATAATAGAGACAGTAGATCTAGCTGGTCTGTCATAATATAATAGAGACAGTAGATCTAGCTGGTCTGTCATAATATAATAGAGACAGTAGATCTAGCTGGTCTGTCATAATATAATAGAGACAGTAGATCTAGCTGGTCTGTCATAATATAATAGAGACAGTAGATCTAGCTGGTCTGTCATAATATAATAGAGACAGTAGATCTAGCTGGTCTGTCATAATATAATAGAGACAGTAGATCTAGCTGGTCTGTCATAATATAATAGAGACAGTAGATCTAGCTGGTCTGTCATAATATAGTAGAGACAGTAGATCTAGCTGGTCTGTCATAATATAATAGAGACAGTAGATCTAGCTGGTCTGTCATAATATAATAGAGACAGTAGATCTAGCTGGTCTGTCATAATATAATAGAGACAGTAGATCTAGCTGGTCTGTCATAATATAATAGAGACAGTAGATCTAGCTGGTCTGTCATAATATAATAGAGACAGTAGATCTAGCTGGTCTGTCATAATATAGTAGAGACAGTAGATCTAGCTGGTCTGTCATAATATAATAGAGACAGTAGATCTAGCTGGTCTGTCATAATGTAGATAGAGACAGTAGATCTAGCTGGTCTGTCATAATATAATAGAGACAGTAGATCTAGCTGGTCTGTCATAATATAATAGAGACAGTAGATCTAGCTGGTCTGTCATAATATAATAGAGACAGTAGATCTAGCTGGTCTGTCATAATATAATAGAGACAGTAGATCTAGCTGGTCTGTCATAATATAGTAGAGACAGTAGATCTAGCTGGTCTGTCATAATATAATAGATACAGTAGATCTAGCTGGTCTGTCATAATATAATAGAGACAGTAGATCTAGCTGGTCTGTCATAATATAATAGAGACAGTAGATCTAGCTGGTCTGTCATAATATAATAGAGACAGTAGATCTAGCTGGTCTGTCATAATGTAGAAGAGACAGTAGATCTAGCTGGTCTGTCATAATATAATAGAAACAGTAGATCTAGCTGGTCTGTCATAATATAGTAGAGACAGTAGATCTAGCTGGTCTGTCATAATATATTAGAGACCTTAGATCTAGCTGGTCTGTCATAATATAATAGAGACAGTAGATCTAGCTTGTCTGTGATAATATAATAGAGACAGTAGATCTAGCTGGTCTGTCATAATATAATAGAGACAGTAGATCTAGCTGGTCTGTCATAATATAATAGAGACAGTAGATCTAGCTGGTCTGTCATAATATAATAGAGACAGTAGATCTAGCTGGTCTGTCATAATATAATAGAGACAGTAGATCTAGCTGGTCTGTCATAATATAATAGAGACAGTAGATCTAGCTGGTCTGTCATAATATAATAGATACAGTAGATCTAGCTGGTCTGTCATAATATAATAGAGACAGTAGATCTAGCTGGTCTGTCATAATATAGTAGAGACAGTAGATCTAGCTGGTCTGTCATAATATAATAGAGACAGTAGATCTAGCTGGTCTGTCATAATATAATAGATACAGTAGATCTAGCTGGTCTGTCATAATATAATAGAGACATTAGATCTAGCTGGTCTGTCATAATATAGTAGAGACAGTAGATCTAGCTGGTCTGTCATAATGTATTAGAAACAGTAGATCTAGCTGGTCTGTCATAATATAGTAGAGACAGTAGATCTAGCTGGTCTGTCATAATATAATAGATACAGTAGATCTAGCTGGTCTGTCATAATATAATAGAGACAGTAGATCTAGCTGGTCTGTCATAATATAATAGATACAGTAGATCTAGCTGGTCTGTCATAATATAGTAGAGACAGTAGATCTAGCTGGTCTGTCATAATATAATAGATACAGTAGATCGAGCTGGTCTGTCATAATATAATAGAAACAGTAAACCTAGCTGATCTGTCATAATATAATAGGGACATTAGGTCTTGCTGGTCTGTCATAATATAGTAGAGACAGTAGATCTAGCTGGTCTGTCATAATATAATAGATACAGTAGATCTAGCTGGTCTGTCATAATATAATAGAGACATTAGATCTAGCTGGTCTGTCATAATATAATAGAGACAGTAGATCTAGCTGGTCTGTCATAATATAGTAGAGACAGTAGATCTAGCTGGTCTGTCATAATATAATAGAGACAGTAGATCTAGCTGGTCTGTCATAATATAATAGATACAGTAGATCTAGCTGGTCTGTCATAATATAATAGAGACAGTAGATCTAGCTGGTCTGTCATAATATAGATAGAGACAGTAGATCTAGCTGGTCTGTCATAATGTAATAGAAACAGTATGATCTAGCTGGTCTGTCATAATATAATAGATACAGTAGATCTAGCAGGTTTGTCATAATATAGTAGAGACAGTAGATCTAGCTGGTCTGTCATAATATAATAGATACAGTAGATCTTGCTGGTCTGTCATAATATAATAGAGACAGTAGATCTAGCTGGTCTGTCATAATGTAGAAGAGACAGTAGATCTAGCTGGTCTGTCATAATATAATGGAAACAGTAGATCTAGCTGGTCTGTCATAATATAGTAGAGACAGTAGATCTAGCTGTTCTGTCATAATATAATAGAGTCAGTAGATCTAGCTGGTCTGTCATAATATAATAGAGACAGTAGATCTAGCTGGTCTGTCATAATATAGTAGAGACAGTAGATCTAGCTGGTCTGTCATAATATAATAGAGACAGTAGATCTAGCTGGTCTGTCAAAATATAATAGAGACAGTAGATCTAGCTGGTCTGTCATAATATAATAGATACAGTAGATCTAGCTGGTCTGTCATAATATAATAGAGACAGTAGATCTAGCTGGTCTGTCATAATATAATAGATACAGTAGATCTTGCTGGTCTGTCATAATATAATAGAGACAGTAGATCTAGCTGGTCTGTCATTATGTAGAAGAGACAGTAGATTTAGCTGGTCTGTCATAATATAAATAGAGACAGTAGATCTAGCTGTGGTCTGTCATTATGTAGAAGAGACAGTAGATTTAGCTGGTCTGTCATAATATAATAGAGACATTAGGTCTTGCTGGTCTGTCATAATATAGTAGAGACAGTAGATCTAGCTGGTCTGTCATAATATAATAGAGACAGTAGATCTAGCTGGTCTGTCATAAATATAATAGAGACAGTAGATCTAGCTGGTCTGTCATAATATAGTAGATACAGTAGATCTAGCTGGTCTGTCATAATATAATAGAGACAGTAGATCTAGCTGGTCTGTCATAATATAATAGATACAGTAGATCTAGCTGGTCTGTGATAATATAATAGAGACAGTAGATCTAGCTGGTCTGTCATTATGTAGAAGAGACAGTAGATTTAGCTGGTCTGTCATAATATAATAGGGACATTAGGTCTTGCTGGTCTGTCATAATAAAGTAGAGACAGTAGATCTAGCTGGTCTGACATAATATAATAGATACAGTAGATCTAGCTGGTCTGTCATAATATAATAGAGGCAGTAGATCTAGCAGGTTTGTCATAATATAGTAGAGACAGTAGATCTAGCTGGTCTGTCAAAATGTATCATAAACAGTAGATCTAGCTGGTCTGTCATAATATAATAGAGACAGTAGATCTAGCTGGTCTGTCATAAATATAATAGAGACAGTAGATCTAGCTGGTCTGTCATAATATAATAGATACAGTAGATCTAGCTGGTCTGTCATAATATAATAGAGACAGTAGATCTAGCTGGTCTGTCATAATATAATAGAGACAGTATATCTAGCTGGTCTGTCATAATATAATAGATACAGTAGATCTAGCTGGTCTGTCATAATATAATAGAGACAGTAGATCTAGCTGGTCTGTCATAATATAATAGAGACAGTAGATCTAGCTGGTCTGTCATAATATAATAGAGACAGTAGATCTAGCTGGTCTGTCATAATATAATAGAGACAGTAGATCTAGCTGGTCTGTCATAATATAGTAGAGACAGTAGATCTAGCTGGTCTGTCATATATAATAGA
>NW_024607194.1:5000-20041 GCF_018296145.1 Oncorhynchus tshawytscha | reverse complement strand
AACACTGGGAACACGGAGAATTGGTGAGATGGGGGGTGGGGGGTGGGAGGGTGAAATGGGGGAGAGGGATGAGAAGGGAGAGAGGAGTGGGGTTAGAGGGAGAGAGAAGGAGATGAGCAATGGGGTTAGAGGGTGAGGAGGGTGAGGGGGGGTAGAGGGGAGAGTGGGGTAGAGGGAGAGTGGGGTAGAGAGAGAGTGGGGTAGAGAGAGAGTGGGGTAGAGGGGAGAGTGGGGTAGAGGGAGAGTGGGGATAGAGGGAGAGTGGGGGGTAGAGAGAGAGTGGGGGTAGAGGGGGAGAGTGGGGTAGAGGGGAGAGTGGGGTAGAGAGAGAGTGGGGTAGAGGGGAGAGTGGGGTAGAGGGAGAGTGGGGTAGAGGGAGATTGGGGGTAGAGGGGAGAGTGGGGTAGAGGGAGACTGGGGTAGAGGGGGTAGAGAGAGAGTGGGGTAGAGGGAGAGTGGGGGTAGAGAGAGAGTGGGGTAGAGAGAGAGTGGGGTAGAGGGAGAGTGGGGTAGAGGGAGAGTGGGGGTAGAGGGAGAGTGGGGGTAGAGAGAGAGTGGGGTAGAGGGAGAGTGGGGTAGAGGGAGAGTAGGGTAGAGGGGAGAGTGGGGTAGAGGGAGAGTGGGGTAGAGGGAGAGTGGGGTAGAGGGGAGAGTGGGGGTAGAGGGAGAGTGGGGTAGAGGGGTAGAGAGAGAGTGGGGTAGAGGGAGAGTGGGGTAGAGAGAGAGTGGGGTAGAGGGGTAGAGAGAGAGTGGGGTAGAGAGAGTGGGGGTAGAGGGAGAGTGGGGTATAGGGAGAGTAGGGTAGAGGGGAGAGTGGGGGTAGAGGGAGAGTGGGGTAGAGGGAGAGTGGGAGTAGAGGGAGAGTGGGGGTAGAGGGAGAGTGGGGTAGAGGAGAGTGGGGTAGAGGGAGAGTGGGGGTAGAGGGAGAGTGGGGTAGAGGGAGAGTGGGGTAGAGGGGAGAGTGGGGGTAGAGGGGTAGAGGGAGAGTGGGGTAGAGGGAGAGTGGGGTAGAGGGAGAGTGGGGGTAGAGGGGTAGAGGGAGAGTGGGGTAGAGGGAGAGTGGGGTAGAGGGAGAGTGGGGTAGAGGGGTAGAGGGAGAGTGGGGTAGAGGGAGAGTGGGGTAGAGGGAGAGTGGACAGACAACAACTGCAGCATCAACTCTCCATTCATCTTCCAGGCTGTTTTACTAACGGGGCAACGCTAGTTCCCAGGTAACTTCTGTTTTCTATGGTGGCAAGGTATTTGCTGGTTAAATGCATCTCTCTCTCTCTCTCTCTCTCTCTCTCTCTCTCTCTCTATTGGTGACAGCTCGGGGATAAGGTCTGCAGCAGTCTGAACGGTAACAGTCTAGACAGTCTGAACGGCAGCAGTCTGAACAGCAGCGGTCTGAACGGCAGCAGTCTGAACGGCAGCAGTCTGAACAGTCTGAACAGTCTGAACAGCAGCAGTGGTAATTAGGTTAATCACTGGGAAACCTATCCAGAAAAGAGCCATATTACATCCTGTGTGTTGTGATAATTGCGTTGTTTTCTCTATAACCTGGATATATAGACCTAAAGGCCGAGACAATAAGAAGACACAGTGATATATAGACCTAAAGGCAGAGACAATAAGAAGACACAGTGATATATAGACCTAAAGGCCGAGACAATAAGAAGACACAGTGATATATAGACCTAAAGGCCACAGTGATATAGAGACACAGTGATAGATAGACCTAAAGGCCGAGACAATAAGAAGACACATATATAGACCTAAAGGCCGAGACAATAAGAAGACACAGTGATATATAGACCTAAAGGCCGAGACAATAAGAAGACACAGTGATATATAGACCTAAAGGCCGAGACAATAAGAAGACACAGTGAAATGACACAGTGATATATAGACCTAAAGGCCGAGACAATAAGAAGACACAGTGATATATAGACCTAAAGGCCGAGACAATAAGAAGACACAGTGATATATAGACCTAAAGGCCGAGACAATAAGAAGACACAGTGATATATAGACCTAAAGGCCGAGACAATAAGAAGACACAGTGATATATAGACCTAAAGGCCGAGACAATAAGACACAGTGATATATAGACAAAGTGATATATAGACCTAAAGGCCGAGACAATAAGAAGACACAGTGATATATAGACCTAAAGGCCGAGACAATAAGAAGACACAGTGATATATAGACCTAAAGGCCGAGACAATAAGAAGACACAGTGATATATAGACCTAAAGGCCGAGACAATAAGAAGACACAGTGATATATAGACCTAAAGGCCGAGACAATAAGAAGACACAGTGATATATAGACCTAAAGGCCGAGACAATAAGAAGACACAGTGATATATAGACAAAGGCCGAGACAATAAGAAGACACAGTGATATATAGACCTAAAGGCCGAGACAATAAGAAGACACAGTGATATATAGACCTAAAGGCCGAGACAATAAGAAGACACAGTGATATATAGACCTAAAGGCCGAGACAATAAGAAGACACAGTGATATATAGACCTAAAGGCCGAGACAATAAGAAGACACAGTGATATATAGACCTAAAGGCCGAGACAATAAGAAGACACAGTGATATATAGACCTAAAGGCCGAGACAATAAGAAGACACAGTGATATATAGACCTAAAGGCCGAGACAATAAGAAGACACAGTGATATATAGACCTAAAGGCCGAGACAATAAGAAGACACAGTGGCAGAATAAATCACACCAGACTTTTGTTTCATCACAAAACCGTCTGGTGAAGTCTACAAAACATACTGCACTTAAACAACCAGTTCCATGACCTACAGCAAGGTCAAACAAGGTCATGTTTCTGACATGTTCAGACTACTTAAAACAACTATTGATTTAGAACCACGGAGATTTACCAAGAGTCAGGAGACAAATAACAGGAGCTGCCTCCATTATCCCAGCACCGACTCTTTAGTCTGAATACAGTAACGACGATAAGATACCAACAACTGTTCCGTCCAATCAACGTAAGCTAAATATGGACCGGGCTGTCTATTCAGATTTCTGTGTGTGTGTGTGTGTGTGTGTGTGTGTGTGTGTGTGTGTGTGTGTGTGTGTGTGTGTGTGTGTGTGTGTGTGTGTGTGTGTGTGTGTGTGTGTGTGTGTGTGTGTGTGTGTGTGTGTGTGTGTGTGAGAGAGAGAGAGAGAGAGAGAGAAAGTAGAAAAAACACGTTGACTCACCCTGCTTGTAGAGAAACACCAATGCCGTCCTCCTCGCTTTCATGTTGATGAAACTGTCTATTGACTCTGTCATACAGTACACGCTTTTAGTACACGCTTTTAGTACACGCTTTTAGTTGTTGTTGTCGTAGGTTACCTGGATAAAATATTTGCTCGCTAGCCTAACTTCCTTTCATGGGCAACAACGCGCCAGGCCAGCTAGTTAAACGTTAGCCTGCTACATCTAGCTACATGTTGAACTTCCATCCTCACAGGCCAGGGGTACAACAATGTATGAATTTATGGTTGGATCAGAATCACCAATATAATCATTGGCCAGTACGGAGAATTAAGTAAAACCAACCACAAGTCCCAATCCCTATTTCCATCCATGGCTAATTTAGGAAAGGGACTATTTTAGCTAGCTAGCTAGCCACCAGAGGACAACGGCACAACGAGATGCAACAATTCCATTTTTTTTTCTGTCGATAATGACGCTTGGCCTGTGATGTGATTGGTCTGAATCTAAATCCAAACTGGCTTCCTGTGACATATGCGCAGGGCGTCAGGAAGCAGGAAGCAGGAAGCAGAAGGTGAGTTTAATCACAAATAAACACGAAGAAAATCGTTAACAGGAGCAGCGTAACCTAAACCAATACTTCCTGATGACTGAGGCTACTGAGGGCTATGTGAAGGGAGAGTAATCAGGGTGGTGACTGAGGCTACTGAGGGCTATGTGAAGGGAGAGTAATCAGGGTGGTGACTGAGGCTACTGAGGGCTATGTGAAGGGAGAGTAATCAGGGTGATGACTGAGGCTACTGAGGGCTATGTGAAGGGAGAGTAATCAGGGTGATGACTGAGGCTACTGAGGGCTATGTGAAGGGAGAGTAATCAGGGTGATGACTGAGGCTACTGAGGGCTATGTGATGGGAGAGTAATCAGGGTGATGACTGAGGCTACTGAGGGCTATGTGAAGGGAGAGTAATCAGGGTGGTGACTGAGGCTACTGAGGGCTATGTGAAGGGAGAGTAATCAGGGTGGTGACTGAGGCTACTGAGGGCTATGTGAAGGGAGAGTAATCAGGGTGATGACTGAGGCTACTGAGGGCTATGTGAAGGGAGAGTAATCAGGGTGGTGACTGAGGCTACTGAGGGCTATGTGAAGGGAGAGTAATCAGGGTGATGACTGAGGCTACTGAGGGCTATGTGAAGGGAGAGTAATCAGGGTGGTGACTGAGGCTACTGAGGGCTATGTGAAGGAGAGTAATCAGGGTGATGACTGAGGCTACTGAGGGCTATGTGAAGGGAGAGTAATCAGGGTGGTGACTGAGGCTACTGAGGGCTATGTGAAGGGAGAGTAATCAGGGTGATGACTGAGGCTACTGAGGGCTATGTGAAGGGAGAGTAATCAGGGTGATGACTGAGGCTACTGAGGGCTATGTGAAGGGAGAGTAATCAGGGTGATGACTGAGGCTACTGAGGGCTATGTGAAGGGAGAGTAATCAGGTGGTGACTGAGGCTACTGAGGGCTATGTGAAGGGAGAGTAATCAGGGTGATGACTGAGGCTACTGAGGGCTATGTGAAGGGAGAGTAATCAGGGTGATGACTGAGGCTACTGAGGGCTATGTGAAGGGAGAGTAATCAGGGTGATGACTGAGGCTACTGAGGGCTATGTGAAGGAGAGTAATCAGGGTGATGACTGAGGCTACTGAGGGCTATGTGAAGGGAGAGTAATCAGGGTGATGACTGAGGCTACTGAGGGCTATGTGAAGGGAGAGTAATCAGGGTGGTGACTGAGGCTACTGAGGGCTATGTGAAGGGAGAGTAATCAGGGTGATGACTGAGGCTACTGAGGGCTATGTGAAGGGAGAGTAATCAGGGTGGTGACTGAGGCTACTGAGGGCTATGTGAAGGGAGAGTAATCAGGGTGATGACTGAGGCTACTGAGGGCTATGTGAAGGGAGAGTAATCAGGGTGATGACTGAGGCTACTGAGGGCTATGTGAAGGAGAGTAATCAGGGTGATGACTGAGGCTACTGAGGGCTATGTGAAGGGAGAGTAATCAGGGTGATGACTGAGGCTACTGAGGGCTATGTGAAGGGAGAGTAATCAGGGTGATGACTGAGGCTACTGAGGGCTATGTGAAGGGAGAGTAATCAGGGTGATGACTGAGGCTACTGAGGGCTATGTGAAGGGAGAGTAATCAGGGTGATGACTGAGGCTACTGAGGGCTATGTGAAGGGAGAGTAATCAGGGTGATGACTGAGGCTACTGAGGGCTATGTGAAGGGAGAGTAATCAGGGTGATGACTGAGGCTACTGAGGGCTATGTGAAGGGAGAGTAATCAGGGTGATGACTGAGGCTACTGAGAGCTATATGAAGGGAGAGTAATCAGGGTGATGACTGAGGCTACTGAGAGCTATATGAAGGGAGAGTAATCAGGGTGATGACTGAGGCTACTGAGGGCTATACGAAGGGAGAGTAATTAGGGTGGTGATTAAGTCCAGGTGTGCTTAACGATGGTTGCCAGGTGTGCTTAACGATGGTTGCCAGGTGTACTTAACGATGGTTGCCAGGTGTGCGCAATGTGGGTGTGCCAGGACTGGTGGGGGGTTTTTTTGGGGGGGTGCCAGGACCAATCACAACTGAGCTCAATGGTTTAGCGCCAGCGCTGATTGGCTATTATTTTATATTCTTATCAAGGGAGGCCAAATGCTTGCTGGCTTCCCTTTGCATTCAACTCTACGGACGGCAACAACCTCATCATATTTCTGACCAGACAGTATCAGATAGATAGGCTACACATACTGAGGCTACACATACTGAGGCTACACATACTGAGGCTACACATACTGAGGCTACACATACTGAGGCTACTGAGGCTATACTGAGGCTACACATACTGAGGCTACACATACTGAGGCTACACATACTGAGGCTACACATACTGAGGCTACACATACTGAGGCTACACATACTGAGGCTACACATACTGAGGCTACACATACTGAGGCTACACATACTGAGGCTACACATACTGAGGCTACACATACTGAGGCTACACATACTGAGGCTACACATACTGAGACTACATACTGAGGCTACACATACTGAGGCTACACATACTGAGGCTACACATACTGAGACTAGAGGCTACACATACTGAGGCTACACATACTGAGGCTACACATACTGAGGCTACACATACTGAGACTACACATACTGAGGCTACACATACTGAGGGCTGAGGCTACACATACTGAGGCTACACATACTGAGGCTACACATACTGAGGCTACACTGAGGATACTGAGGCTACACATACTGAGGCTACACATACTGAGGCTACACATACTGAGGCTACACATACTGAGGCTACACATACTGAGACTACACATACTGAGGCTACACATACTGAGGCTACACATACTGAGGCTACACATACTGAGACTACACATACTGAGGAGACTACACATACTGAGGCTACACATACTGAGGCTACACATACTGAGGCTACACATACTGAGACTACACATACTGAGGCTACACATACTGAGGCTACACATACTGAGACTACACATACTGAGACTACACATACTGAGGCTACACATACTGAGACTACACATACTGAGACTACACATACTGCTACACATACTGAGGCTACACATACTGAGGCTACACATACTGAGACTACACATACTGAGGCTACACATACTGAGACTACACATACTGAGACTACACATACTGAGGCTACACATACTGAGGCTACACATACTGAGACTACACATACTGAGGCTACACATACTGAGGCTACACATACTGAGGCTACACATACTGAGGCTACACATACTGAGGCTACATACTGAGGCTACACATACTGAGACTACACATACTGAGGCTACACATACTGAGGCTACACATACTGAGACTACACATACTGAGACTACACATACTGAGACTACACATACTGAGGCTACACATACTGAGGCTACACATACTGAGGCTACACATACTGAGACTACACATACTGAGGCTACACATACTGAGGCTACACATACTGAGACTACACATACTGAGGCTACACATACTGAGACTACACATACTGAGGCTACACATACTGAGGCTACACATACTGAGGCTACACATACTGAGGCTACACATACTGAGACTACACATACTGAGGCTACACATACTGAGGCCACATACTGAGGCTACACATACTGAGGCTACACATACTGAGGCTACACATACTGAGGCTACACATACTGAGGCTACACATACTGAGGCTACTACTGAGGCTACACATACTGAGGCTACACATACTGAGACTACACATACTGAGACTACACATACTGAGGCTACACATACTGAGGCTACACATACTGAGGCTACACATACTGAGGCTACACATACTGAGGCTACACATACTGAGGCTACACATACTGAGGCTACACATACTGAGACTACACATACTGAGGCTACACATACTGAGGCTACACATACTGAGGCTACATACTGAGGCTACACATACTGAGACTACACATACTGAGGCTACACATACTGAGGCTACACATACTGAGACTACACATACTGAGACTACACATACTGACATACTGAGGCTACACATACTGAGGCTACACATACTGAGACTACACATACTGAGACTACACATACTGAGGCTACACATACTGAGGCTACACATACTGAGGCTACACATACTGAGACTACACATACTGAGGCTACACATACTGAGGCTACACATACTGAGGCTACACATACTGAGGACTACACATACTGAGGCTACACATACTGAGGCTACACATACTGAGACTACACATACTGAGACTACACATACTGAGGCTACACATACTGAGACTACACATACTGAGACTACACATACTGAGGCTACACATACTGAGGCTACACATACTGAGACTACACATACTGAGACTACACATACTGAGACTACACATACTGAGACTACACATACTGAGGCTACACATACTGAGGCTACACATACTGAGACTACACATACTGAGGCTACACATACTGAGAGGCTACACATACTGAGACTACACAGACTACACATGAGGCTACACATACTGAGGCTACACATACTGAGACTACACATACTGAGACTACACATACTGAGACTACACATACTGAGGCTACACATACTGAGACTACACATACTGAGACTACACATACTGAGGCTACACATACTGAGACTACACATACTGAGACTACACATACTGAGGCTACACATACTGAGGCTACACATACTGAGACTACACATACTGAGGCTACACATACTGAGGCTACACATACTGAGGCTACACATACTGAGGCTACACATACTGAGGCTACACATACTGAGGCTACACATACTGAGACTACACATACTGAGGCTACACATACTGAGGCTACACATACTGAGACTACACATACTGAGACTACACATACTGAGACTACACATACTGAGGCTACACATACTGAGGCTACACATACTGAGGCTACACATACTGAGACTACACATACTGAGGCTACACATACTGAGGCTACACATACTGAGACTACACATACTGAGGCTACACATACTGAGACTACACATACTGAGACTACACATACTGAGGCTACACATACTGAGGCTACACATACTGAGGCTACACATACTGAGGCTACACATACTGAGACTACACATACTGAGGCTACACATACTGAGGCTACACATACTGAGGCTACACATACTGAGGCTACACATACTGAGGCTACACATACTGAGGCTACACATACTGAGGCTACACATACTGAGGCTACACATACTGAGGCTACACATACTGAGGCTACACATACTGAGGCTACACATACTGAGGCTACACATACTGAGGCTACACATACTGAGGCTACACATACTGAGGCTACACATACTGAGACTACACATACTGAGGCTACACATACTGAGACTACACATACTGAGACTACACATACTGCTACACATACTGAGGCTACACATACTGAGGCTACACATACTGAGGCTACACATACTGAGGCTACACATACTGAGGCTACACATACTGAGGCTACACATACTGAGACTACACATACTGAGACTACACATACTGAGGCTAGGCTACACATACTGAGGCTACACATACTGAGGCTACATACTGAGACTACACATACTGAGACTACACATACTGAGACTGACATACTGAGACTACACATACTGAGGCTACACATACTGAGGCTACACATACTGAGACTACACATACTGAGGCTACACATACTGAGGCTACACATACTGAGACTACACATACTGAGACTACACATACTGAGACTACACATACTGAGGCTACACATACTGAGACTACACATTCTGAGACTACACATACTGAGACTACACATACTGAGGCTACACATACTGAGACTACACATACTGAGACTACACATACTGAGACTACACATACTGAGGCTACACATACTGAGACTACACATACTGAGACTACACATACTGAGGCTACACATACTGAGGCTACACATACTGAGACTACACATACTGAGACTACACATACTGAGGCTACACATACTGAGGCTACACATACTGAGGCTACACATACTGAGGCTACACATACTGAGGCTACACATACTGAGACTACACATACTGCTACACATACTGAGGCTACACATACTGAGGCTACACATACTGAGACTACACATACTGAGACTACACATACTGAGACTACACATACTGAGGCTACACATACTGAGGCTACACATACTGAGGCTACACATACTGAGACTACACATACTGAGGCTACACATACTGAGGCTACACATACTGAGACTACACATACTGAGGCTACACATACTGAGACTACACATACTGAGACTACACATACTGAGGCTACACATACTGAGGCTACACATACTGAGGCTACACATACTGAGGCCACGCATACTGAGACACATACTGAGGCTACACATACTGAGGCCACACATACTGAGGCTACACATACTGAGGCTACACATACTGAGGCTACACATACTGAGGCTACACATACTGAGGCTACACATACTGAGGCTACACATACTGAGGCTACACATACTGAGGCTGAGGCTACACATACTGAGATTACACATACTGAGGCTACACATACTGAGGCTACACATACTGAGGCTACATACTGAGGCTACACATACTGAGGCTACACATACTGGACTACACATACTGAGGCTACACATACTGAGGCTACACATACTGAGGCTACACATACTGAGACTACACATACTGAGGCTACACATACTGAGGCTACACATACTGAGGCTACACATACTGAGGCTACACATACTGAGGCTACACATACTGAGGCTACACATACTGAGGCTACACATACTGAGACTACACATACTGAGGCTACACATACTGAGGCTACACATACTGAGGCTACACATACTGAGGCTACACATACTGAGGCTACACATACTGAGGCTACACATACTGAGGCTACACATACTGAGGCTACACATACTGAGACTACACATACTGAGGCTACACATACTGAGGCTACACATACTGAGACAGAGGGATGCGGTTTCGTTCGCTCGGATGCTTTCTCCGGTGAGATAAATTCACAACAGGCTGAATGTAAGGACATTTATGAAACACAGAGCGATGAAAAATACATATATATATATTTTTTTTTTACAACTTTCTTCACCTGGCCTCCATGAATATACGCCACTGCTGAACACAGCACTGAGCAGCAGACAACATGATGGATGGCAGAGAGCATATGTTAAGTGCAACCTGCTCTTGGAAAACGGTAAATAATTCATTGCTAAATAGTTTTAATAGTGAGGTTTTTTTCCCTCTGTGGTTTATCTTGGGCATGGAAGGTTATTTATTTATTCATCCAAAAAGTGTTTCAATCAAATCTAATAGTTGTGGTATGTCCTCTGACACAACATGATACCTGCTACAAATGGGAGAACTGCTAGGTTAATCTTTCTGTACACGATCAACAATTTAAAAAATGTGAAGGTGCATTAAATATGAGCTATACATTTTTTTATTAAATTATGATGACATTCTTTTCTGAGGATCAATTAAAAGTGTGTTTTATCCACACTGTTCTGGCCTACAGAATATAAGATGAATATTAATACTAGCCCTGAAGTGTTCCTAAAATACAATCTTATTAGGCTGAAAGAACAGCCCTTTCAGCACAGACAATGGTAATGGTGATGCTCCACACACAGCTCGTAGAAATGTACTATAATATCAAATAAAATAATTCTTCAAAATGTGAAGCATTTTATATCTATTCTTTATATATATTTAAATATATTATTCTATTCTTTATATATATTTCTATATATTCTTCTATTCTTTATATATATTTATATATAGTCTTATATTCTTTATATATATTTAAATATATTCTTCTATTCTTTATATATATTTATATATATTCTTCTATTCTTTATATATATTTATATATAGTCTTATATTCTTTATATATATTTAAATATATTCTTCTATTCTTTATATATATTTATATATATTCTTCTATTCTTTATATTTATTTAAATATATTATTCTATTCTTTATATATATTTATATATATTATTCTATTCTTTATATATATTTATATATAGTCTTATATTCTTTATATATATTTAAATATATTCTTATATTCTTTATATATATTTATATATATTCTTCTATTCTTTATATTTATTTAAATATATTATTCTATTCTTTATATATATTTATATATATTCTTCTATTCTTTATATATATTTATATATATTCTTATATTCTTTATATATATTTATTCTTCTATTCTTTATATATATTTATATATATTCTTATATTATTTATATATATTTATTCTTATAGTCTTTATATATATTTATTATTCTAGTCTTTATATATATTTATTATTCTATTCTTTATATATATTTATATATATTCTTATATTATTTATATATATTTATTCTTATAGTCTTTATATATATTCTTCTATTCTTTATCTACACAACAAATGGCAGCAAAAATAATAACACTTGAAATAACAAAATAGTAATTAGACAGGTTGAAAAATAGAAAATAAATAGGTATTTATATAAAACATGTGTGATGTGCGTTGAACAAATGTTTTGTTGTTGTTGTTGTTTGTGATTAGATAAATGTGGGGAATAAATACATTTGACTGTAAACAACATGTAAGTAAACTTTAAAATAACATGTAATTATAAGGGAATGTGTGTGGTCGATAGTGCACATGTATGAATGTAAAAAACAAGTAGATTGGTCTGAGTGTGAGAAGGTAATATACCACAGACGAGACAGGAGAAGGGAGCGCTGCCATCTAGCTGTCAGGTTAACATCCTGTAACAGCACATTACAGTAGAGAGACAGACCAGAACACACTTTACATTAGAGAGACAGACCATAAGACGTTACAGTAGAGAGACAGACCATAACAGACTTTACAGTAGAGAGACAGACCATAAGACGTTACAGTAGAGAGGCAGACCATAACAGACGTTACATTAAAAAGACAGACCATAACAGACGTTACATTAAAAAGACAGACCATAACAGACGTTACATTAAAAAGACAGACCATAACAGACTTTACAGTAGAGAGACAGACCATAAGACTTTACATTAGAGAGACAGACCATAAGACGTTACATTAGAGAGGCAGACCATAACAGACGTTACATTAGAGAGGCAGACCATAAGACTTTACATTAAAAAGACAGACCATAACAGACTTTACAGTAGAGAGACAGACCATAAGACGTTACAGTAGAGAGGCAGACCATAACAGACGTTACATTAGAGAGACAGACCATAACAGACGTTACAGTAGAGAGGCAGACCATAACAGACGTTACAGTAGAGACAGACATTACATTAGAGAGACAGACCATAACAGCACATTACAGTAGAGAGGCAGACCATAACAGACTTTACAGTAGAGACAGACATTACAGAAGAGAGGCAGACCATAACATACTTTACAGTAGAGAGACAGACCATAACATACTTTACAGTAGAGACAGACATTACAGAAGAGAGGCAGACCATAACATACTTTACAGTAGAGACAGACATTACATTAGAGAGGCAGACCATAACAGACTTTACAGTAGAGACAGACATTACAGAAGAGAGACAGACCATAACAGACATTACATTAGAGAGGCAGACCATAACAGACTTAACAGTAGAGAGACAGACCATAACAAACTGGTCTCCTACCCTAGT
Source organism: Oncorhynchus tshawytscha (assembly GCF_018296145.1). Lineage (NCBI taxonomy): Eukaryota > Metazoa > Chordata > Actinopteri > Salmoniformes > Salmonidae > Oncorhynchus > Oncorhynchus tshawytscha. The sequence continues at coordinate 6,567 of NW_024607194.1, read as the reverse complement.
CCCAGCTTCTCCTACCCTAGTCTCTGCTGGTCCTCTACCCTAGTCAAATCAAATCAAATCAAATCAAATTTATTTATATAGCCCTTCGTACATCAGCTGATATCTCAAAGTGCTGTACAGAAACCCAGCCTAAAACCCCAAACAGCAAGCAATGCAGGTGTAGAAGCACGGTGGCTAGGAAAACTCCCTAGAAAGGCCAAAACCTAGGAAGAAACCTAGAGAGGAACCAGGCTATGTGGGGTGGCCAGTCCTCTTCTGGCTGTGCCGGGTGGAGATTATAACAGAACATGGCCAAGATGTTCAAATGTTCATAAATGACCAGCATGGTCGAATAATAATAAGGCAGAACAGTTGAAACTGGAGCAGCAGCACAGTCAGGTGGAAGTTGAAACTGGAGCAGCAGCATGGCCTGGTGGACTGGGGACAGCAAGGAGTCATCATGTCAGGTAGTCCTGGGGCATGGTCCTAGGGCTCAGGTCAGTTGAAACTGGAACAGCAGCATGGCCAGGTGGACTGGGGACAGCAAGGAGTCATCATGTCAGGTAGTCCTGGGGCATGGTCCTAGGGCTCAGGTCCTCCGAGAGAGAGAAAGAAAGAGAGAAGGAGAGAATTAGAGAACGCACACTTAGATTCACACAGGACACCGAATAGGACAGGAGAAGTACTCCAGATATAACAAACTGACCCCAGCCCCCGACACATAAACTACTGCAGCATAAATACTGGAGGCTGAGACAGGAGGGGTCAGGAGACACTGTGGCCCCATCCGAGGACACCGGACAGGGCCAAACAGGAAGGATATAACCCCACCCACTTTGCCAAAGCACAGCCCCCACACCACTAGAGGGATATCTTCAACCACCAACTTACCATCCTGAGACAAGGCTGAGTATAGCCCACAAAGATCTCCGCCACGGCACAACCCAAGGTTGTCCCAGCTTCTCCTACCCTAGTCCCAGCTGGTCTATTACCCTAGTCTCTGCTGGTCCTCTACCCTAGTCCCAGCTGGTCTCCTACCCCAGTCCCAGCTGGTCTATTACCCTAGTCTCTGCTGGTCCTCTACCCTAGTCCCAGCTGGTCTCCTACCCTAGTCCCAGCTGGTCTATTACCCTAGTCTCTGCTGGTCCTCTACCCTAGTCCCAGCTGGTCTCCTACCCCAGTCCCAGCTGCTACCCTAGTCCCAGCTGGTCTTCTACCCTAGTCCCAGCTGGTCTCCTACCCTAGTCCCAGCTGGTCTCCTACCCTAGTCCCAGCTGGTCTATTACCCTTGTCTCTGCTGGTCCTCTACACTAGTCCCAGCTGGTCTCCTACCCCAGTCCCAGCTGGTCTATTACCCTAGTCTCTGCTGGTCCTCTACCCTAGTCCCAGCTGGTCTCCTACCCTAGTCCCAGCTGGTCTATTACCCTAGTCTCTGCTGGTCCTCTACCCTAGTCCCAGCTGGTCTCCTACCCCAGTCCCAGCTGGTCTCCTACACTAGTCCCAGCTGGTTCCCTACCATAGTCCCAGCTGGTCTCCTACCCTAGTCCCAGCTGGTCTTCTACCCTAGTCCCAGCTGGTCTCCTACCCT
>NW_024607194.1:0-2500 GCF_018296145.1 Oncorhynchus tshawytscha | reverse complement strand
GGTAACTAAATGATGCCTGAGAAGCACAAGGAAAGCACATATTGTTATAGTGTTAACTGTCTGGGTTAAGGCAACAGTATAGTGTTAACTGTCTGGGTTAAGGCAAACAGTATAGTGTTAACTGTCTGGGTTAAGGCAACAGTATAGTGTTAACTGTCTGGGTTAAGGCAAACAGTATAGTGTTAACTGTCTGGGTTAAGGCAACAGTATAGTGTTAACTGTCTGGGTTAAGGCAACAGTATAGTGTTAACTGTCTGGGTTAAGGCAACAGTATAGTGTTAACTGTCTGGGTTAAGGCAACAGTATAGTGTTAACTGTCTGGGTTAAGGCAACAGTATAGTGTTAACTGTCTGGGTTAAGGCAAACAGTATAGTGTTAACTGTCTGGGTTAAGGCAACAGTATAGTGTTAACTGTCTGGGTTAAGGCAAACAGTATAGTGTTAACTGTCTGGGTTAAGGCAAACAGTATAGAGCCCCACAGTGGAGGTGTCATAATACCCATAAAACCTAGCGATCGAACAGGGAAATGGTTCCAATCATTGTTCCACCATTCATTTTTCCCATAGGTGGATTGTAGCAACACTTGAAATAAGGGCTGTGCTTCGTGTCAGCTTTCCCCTGGCCTGAGGTTTTGATAACAGTGTAAATCTCTCTAGGACAAGGTGCCTTTTATCAATATATTCAGCTCTAATATACTATCTGATCGTCGAAGTAGCCATCATGCAAAACTACAAATCCCAGCATGCTCCTTCACATCATCTCTAGCTGACACCTTTGCTAACAGGTATTGTATCAATTTAAAAACTTGCACAAGACAGTTCGCAGAATTGTCCATTTAAAGAAAGGCAGCCATTTTATTCATTACTACATTTAGTTAACATGAAATAATTAATCCAGAGATTCTGACCTTTGCCCTGATTCGTCAGTCTCGTCCAGATCATCATGGTATTTGTAGTTCTTTATGATAGCCACATTAGCAGCTAGTTAGCATTTCATTGTTGGGGGATAAATAAAGGTGAATATATTGATAAAAGTTATCGTTGTCCTGGAGAGATTTACACAGTTATCAAAACGTCACGTCAGGGGAAAGCCTAAATAAAGGCGAATATATTGATAAAACTTATCGTTGTCCTGGAGAGATTTACACAGTTATCAAAACGTCACGTCAGGGGAAAGCCTAAATAAAGGCGAATATATTGATAAAAGTTATCGTTGTCCTGGAGAGATTTACACAGTTATCAAAACGTCACGTCAGGGGAAAGCTGACAGGAAATACAGCCCTTATTTGAAGTGTTTTCTAAAATCCCTTATATGGGAAAAAATATGAACGTTGGAAAATCGATTGGGACCATTTCCCTGTTTGAACTCTAGATTTGATGGGTATTATGACTCATACTGTGGTACCGTATAACGTTAACTGTCTGGGTTAAGGCAAAACGAGATACTAGCCTCGCCTTTCTACATTTTCAGAGGTTAATCTGTCTCTCTCTCTCTGGGAGACACTGGGAGGATCCATTCTATCCAGGATCCCTCCATACTATTAATGAAAGTCCCCAATCCGTCCGCTGTTTCACTGGGCTTTAGCCTGCGTGAGGAATGACAGTGCCCATGCAGATATGGTATATAAAGACAGAGTGACTGTCGTGTCAACGCTGAAGTCATTGTTTTGCCAGGAGCCACAGGGTGCAATGAGAGCTCCTCTCTCAACATGATGTGTATTACAGAGAGCTGTGGTGTAGCAGATATCATCATGCCTTCACCGCTCATGATATTGGGACTCACTGCGACGCAATTTACAATTAACGCTGAGAGAAGAAGAATTGGCATGTGAGTGGACATAGAGCAACCCCCTCTCAATGGGAATGTCTCAGACACTTGCAATATTTTCAGTGTGAATTACGCTACAAGTCATAAATTCATAATGTTTTCAACTTGAACCTCAATGGGTTTTTCCACCACCAGTGGCTCTGAAAATTCTAGTTTTAATATAATAATGTAATGATGTAATGCTTCACTACAAACTGTCTATTTAAGTGATAATGCCAGAGAAGCTGGTGTTTGGAGGATATATTGAGGCCCGAGACGAAGTCGAGGCAAACCGTGCCAATACATCCTCCAATCACCGGCTTTCGAGGGCATTATCACTGTTATACAAAGGTTTAGCAACATATTCAAATAATGTTTTACATATTTTAATTAAAAACTTTTTTGATTAATTTATTTATGCTATTTCATCCTTCCACAAGATATAGTCCTGACACAAATCTAGGGTTGCTAGAGACGCTGTACTAGGCGTGACAGTCGTTCAGTCTTTTTAGTTCTGTATCTATAGACGTATCTATAGACCCCAGTTGTTCAGTCTTTTAGTTCTGTATCTATAGACGCGACCAGTCATTCAGTCTTTTTAGTTCTGTATCTATAGACGCGACCCAGTCGTCAGTCTTTTAGTTCTGTATCTATAGACGTTGTTCACTTTTAGTTCCAGTCGTTCAGTCTTTTA
>NW_024607193.1:0-20018 GCF_018296145.1 Oncorhynchus tshawytscha | reverse complement strand
TATCCCAGAGTGCATCAAACATGATTTAGAGCTTGTTTATGGAAAAGTGCTTATTTCTGTATTTCAATGCTGCAACTTGCTGAAAATTGTCTACAGTGTTCCTAATTATCTAGTTTGAACAGTTCTGTAAAAAACATTGTATCCAGAGTGCATCAAACATGATTTAGAGCTTGTTTATGGAAAAGTGCTTATTTCCGTATTTCAATGCTGCAACTTGCTGAAAATTGTCTACAGTGTTCCTAATCATCTAGTTTGAACAGTTCTGTAAAAAAAATTGTATCCAGAGTGCATCAAACATGATTTAGAGCTTGTTTATGGAAAAGTGCTTATTTCCCATTTCAATGCTGCAACTTGCTGAAAATTGTCTACAGTGTTCCTAATCATCTAGTTTGAACAGTTCTGTAAAAAACATTGTATCCAGAGTGCATCAAACATGATTTAGAGCTTGTTTATGGAAAAGTGCTTATTTCCCTATTTCAATGCTGCAACTTGCTGAAAATTGTCTACAGTGTTCCTAATCATCTAGTTTGAACAGTTCTGTAAAAAAAATTGTATCCAGAGTGCATCAAACATGATTTAGAGCTTGTTTATGGAAAAGTGCTTATTTCCGTATTTCAATGCTGCAACTTGCTGAAAATTGTCTACAGTGTTCCTAATCATCTAGTTTGAACAGTTCTCTAAAAAAATTGTATCCAGAGTGCATCAAACATGATTTAGAGCTTGTTTATGGAAAAGTGCTTATTTATGCATTCTACAGTGTTTTCATAACATCTCGAATAAACATAACAAAAAAAAGTTTTATCCCAGAGTGCATCAAACATGATTTAGAGCTTGTTTATGGAAAAGTGCTTATTTCTGTATTTCAATGCTGCAACTTGCTGAAAATTGTCTACAGTGTTCCTAATTATCTAGTTTGAACAGTTCTGTAAAAAAAATTGTATCCAGAGTGCATCAAACATGATTTAGAGCTTGTTTATGGAAAAGTGCTTATTTCCGTATTTCCATGATGCAACTTGCTGAAAATTGTCTGCAGTGTTCCTAATCATCTAGTTTGAACAGTTCTGTAAAAAAAAATTGTATCCAGAGTGCATCAAACATGATTTAGAGCTTGTTTATGGAAAAGTGCTTATTTCCGTATTTCAACTGCAATTTGCTGAAAATTGTCCACAGTGTTCCTAATCATCTAGTTTGAACAGTTCTGTAAAAAAACATTGTATCCAAAGTGCATCAAACATGATTTAGAGCTTGTTTATGGAAAAGTGCTTATTTCCGTATTTCAATGCTGCAACTTGCTGAAAATTGTCTACAGTGTTCCTAATCATCTAGTTTGAACAGTTCTGTAAAAAACATTGTATCCAGAGTGCATCAAACATGATTTAGAGCTTGTTTATGGAAAAGTGCTTATTTCCGTATTTCAATGCTGCAACTTGCTGAAAATTGTCTACAGTGTTCCTAATCATCTAGTTTGAACAGTTCTGTAAAAACATTGTATCCAGAGTGCATCAAACATGATTTAGAGCTTGTTTATGGAAAAGTGCTTATTTCCTACAGTATTTCAATGCTGCAAAACTTGCTGAAAATTGTCTACAGTGTTCCTAATCATCTAGTTTGAACAGTTCTGTAAAAAACATTGTATCCAGAGTGCATCAAACATGATTTAGAGCTTGTTTATGGAAAAGTGCTTATTTATGCATTCTACAGTGTTTTGTTCATAACATCTCGAATAAACATAAACAAAAAAAGTTTTATCCCAGAGTGCATCAAACATGATTTAGAGCTTGTTTATGGAAAAGTGCTTATTTCCGTATTTCAATGCTGCAACTTGCTGAAAATTGTCTACAGTGTTCCTAATCATCTAGTTTGAACAGTTCTGTAAAAACATTGTATCCAGAGTGCATCAAACATGATTTAGAGCTTGTTTATGGAAAAGTGCTTATTTATTTCATTCTGCAGTGTTTTCATAACATCTCGTTTAAACATAACAAAAAAAAGTTTTATCCAGAGTGCATCAAACATGATTTAGAGCTTGTTTATGGAAAAGTGCTTATTTCTGTATTTCAATGCTGCAACTTGCTGAAAATTGTCTACAGTGTTCCTAATTATCTAGTTTGAACAGTTCTGTAAAAAACATTGTATCCAGAGTGCATCAAACATGATTTAGAGCTTGTTTATGGAAAAGTGCTTATTTCCGTATTTCAATGCTGCAACTTGCTGAAAATTGTCTACAGTGTTCCTAATCATCTAGTTTGAACAGTTCTGTAAAAAACATTGTATCCAGAGTGCATCAAACATGATTTAGAGCTTGTTTATGGAAAAGTGCTTATTTCCTACAGTATTTCAATGCTGCAACTTGCTGAAAATTGTCTACAGTGTTCCTAATCATCTAGTTTGAACAGTTCTGTAAAAAACATTGTATCCAGAGTGCATCAAACATGATTTAGAGCTTGTTTATGGAAAAGTGCTTATTTCCGTATTTCAATGCTGCAACTTGCTGAAAATTGTCTACAGTGTTCCTAATCATCTAGTTTGAACAGTTCTGTAAAAAACATTGTATCCAGAGTGCATCAAACATGATTTAGAGCTTGTTTATGGAAAAGTGCTTATTTATGCATTCTACAGTGTTTTCATAACATCTCGAATAAACATAACAAAAAAAGTTTTATCCCAGAGTGCATCAAACATGATTTAGAGCTTGTTTATGGAAAAGTGCTTATTTCTGTATTTCAATGCTGCAACTTGCTGAAAATTGTCTACAGTGTTCCTAATTATCTAGTTTGAACAGTTCTGTAAAAAACATTGTATCCAGAGTGCATCAAACATGATTTAGAGCTTGTTTATGGAAAAGTGCTTATTTATGCATTCTACAGTGTTTTCATAACATCTCGAATAAACATAAACAAAAAAATTTTATCCCAGAGTGCATCAAACATGATTTAGAGCTTGTTTATGGAAAAGTGCTTATTTATGCATTCTACAGTGTTTTCATAACATCTCGAATAAACATAAACAAAAAAAGTTTTATCCCAGAGTGCATCAAACATGATTTAGAGCTTGTTTATGGAAAAGTGCTTATTTATGCATTCTACAGTGTTTTCATAACATCTCGAATAAACATAAACAAAAAAAGTTTTATCCCAGAGTGCATCAAACATGATTTAGAGCTTGTTTATGGAAAAGTGCTTATTTCTTCATTTCAATGTTGCAACATGCTGAAAACTGTCCACATTGTTCATTTCATCTCAAATAACAGCAAAAAAATTGTATCCAGAGTGCATCAAACATGATTTAGAGCTTGTTTATGGAAAAGTGCTTATTTCTGTATTTCAATGCTGCAACTTGCTGAAAATTGTCTACAGTGTTCCTAATTATCTAGTTTGAACAGTTCTGTAAAAAACATTGTATCCAGAGTGCATCAAACATGATTTAGAGCTTGTTTATGGAAAAGTGCTTATTTCCGTATTTCAATGCTGCAACTTGCTGAAAATTGTTTGTTCATAATCATCTAGTTTAAACATAAAAAAAAAAAAAAATTGTATCCCAGAGTGCATCAAACATGATTTAGAGCTTGTTTATGGAAAAGTGCTTATTTCTGTATTTCAATGCTGCAACTTGCTGAAAATTGTCTACAGTGTTCCTAATCATCTAGTTTGAACAGTTCTGTAAAAAACATTGTATCCAGAGTGCATCAAACATGATTTAGAGCTTGTTTATGGAAAAGTGCTTATTTCCGTATTTCAATGCTGCAACTTGCTGAAAATTGTCTACAGTGTTCCTAATCATCTAGTTTGAACAGTTCTGTAAAAAACATTGTATCCAGAGTGCATCAAACATGATTTAGAGCTTGTTTATGGAAAAGTGCTTATTTCCCTATTTCAATGCTGCAACTTGCTGAAAATTGTCTACAGTGTTCCTAATCATCTAGTTTGAACAGTTCTGTAAAAAACATTGTATCCAGAGTGCATCAAACATGATTTAGAGCTTGTTTATGGAAAAGTGCTTATTTCCCTATTTCAATGCTGCAACTTGCTGAAAATTGTCTACAGTGTTCCTAATCATCTAGTTTGAACAGTTCTGTAAAAAACATTGTATCCAGAGTGCATCAAACATGATTTAGAGCTTGTTTATGGAAAAGTGCTTATTTCCGTATTTCAATGCTGCAACTTGCTGAAAATTGTCTACAGTGTTCCTAATCATCTAGTTTGAACAGTTCTGTAAAAAACATTGTATCCAGAGTGCATCAAACATGATTTAGAGCTTGTTTATGGAAAAGTGCTTATTTATGCATTCTACAGTGTTTTCATAACATCTCGAATAAACATAACAAAAAAAAAGTTTTATCCCAGAGTGCATCAAACATGATTTAGAGCTTGTTTATGGAAAAGTGCTTATTTCTGTATTTCAATGCTGCAACTTGCTGAAAATTGTCTACAGTGTTCCTAATTATCTAGTTTGAACAGTTCTGTAAAAAAAAAATTGTATCCAGAGTGCATCAAACATGATTTAGAGCTTGTTTATGGAAAAGTGCTTATTTCCGTATTTCAATGCTGCAACTTGCTGAAAATTGTCTCCAGTGTTCCTAATCATCTAGTTTGAACAGTTCTGTAAAAAACATTGTATCCAGAGTGCATCAAACATGATTTAGAGCTTGTTTATGGAAAAGTGCTTATTTCCGTATTTCAATGCTGCAACTTGCTGAAAATTGTCTCCAGTGTTCCTAATCATCTAGTTTGAACAGTTCTGTAAAAAACATTGTATCCAGAGTGCATCAAACATGATTTAGAGCTTGTTTATGGAAAAGTGCTTATTTCCGTATTTCAATGCTGCAACTTGCTGAAAATTGTCTACAGTGTTCCTAATCATCTAGTTTGAACAGTTCTGTAAAAAGAATTGTATCCAGAGTGCGTGCCATCAAACATGATTTAGAGCTTGTTTATGGAAAAGTGCTTATTTCCGTATTTCAATGCTGCAACTTGCTGAAAATTGTCTACAGTGTTCCTAATCATCTAGTTTGAACAGTTCTGTAAAAAAAAGTTTTGTATCCAGAGTGCATCAAACATGATTTAGAGCTTGTTTATGGAAAAGTGCTTATTTATGCATTCTACAGTGTTTTCATAACATCTCGAATAAACATAAACAAAAAAAGTTTTATCCCAGAGTGCATCAAACATGATTTAGAGCTTGTTTATGGAAAAGTGCTTATTTATGCATTCTACAGTGTTTTCATAACATCTCGAATAAACATAAACAAAAAAAGTTTTATCCCAGAGTGCATCAAACATGATTTAGAGCTTGTTTATGGAAAAGTGCTTATTTCTGTATTTCAATGCTGCAACTTGCTGAAAATTGTCTACAGTGTTCCTAATTATCTAGTTTGAACAGTTCTGTAAAAAACATTGTATCCAGAGTGCATCAAACATGATTTAGAGCTTGTTTATGGAAAAGTGCTTATTTCTGTATTTCAATGCTGCAACTTGCTGAAAATTGTCTACAGTGTTCCTAATCATCTAGTTTGAACAGTTCTGTAAAAAAAATTGTATCCAGAGTGCATCAAACATGATTTAGAGCTTGTTTATGGAAAAGTGCTTATTTATGCATTCTACAGTGTTTTCATAACATCTCGAATAAACATAAACAAAAAATTTTATCCCAGAGTGCATCAAACATGATTTAGAGCTTGTTTATGGAAAAGTGCTTATTTCAATGCATTTCAAAATGTTTGATCTAGTTGAAAAGTTCTGTCCAATTGTTCAAATCTCAAATAGACAGCACAGCAAAAATTGTATCCAGAGTGCATCAAACATGATTTAGAGCTTGTTTATGGAAAAGTGCTTATTTCCGTATTTCAATGCTGCAACTTGCTGAAAATTGTCTACAGTGTTCCTAATCATCTAGTTTGAACAGTTCTGTAAAAAACATTGTATCCAGAGTGCATCAAACATGATTTAGAGCTTGTTTATGGAAAAGTGCTTATTTATGCATTTCAAGTGTTTTCATAACATCTCGTTTAAACATAAACAAAAAATTTTATCCCAGAGTGCATCAAACATGATTTAGAGCTTGTTTATGGAAAAGTGCTTATTTCTGTATTTCAATGCTGCAACTTGCTGAAAATTGTCTACAGTGTTCCTAATTATCTAGTTTGAACAGTCTGTAAAAAACATTGTATCCAGAGTGCATCAAACATGATTTAGAGCTTGTTTATGGAAAAGTGCTTATTTCCGTATTTCAATGCTGCAACTTGCTGAAAATTGTCTACAGTGTTCCTAATCATCTAGTTTGAACAGTTCTGTAAAAAACATTGTATCCAGAGTGCATCAAACATGATTTAGAGCTTGTTTATGGAAAAGTGCTTATTTCCGTATTTCAATGCTGCAACTTGCTGAAAATTGTCTACAGTGTTCCTAATCATCTAGTTTGAACAGTTCTGTAAAAAACATTGTATCCAGAGTGCATCAAACATGATTTAGAGCTTGTTTATGGAAAAGTGCTTATTTCCGTATTTCAATGCTGCAACTTGCTGAAAATTGTCTACAGTGTTCCTAATCATCTAGTTTGAACAGTTCTGTAAAAAACATTGTATCCAGAGTGCATCAAACATGATTTAGAGCTTGTTTATGGAAAAGTGCTTATTTCCGTATTTTCGTATTTCCGTATTTTCAATGCTGCAACTTGTTGAAAATTGTCTACAGTGTTCCTAATCATCTAGTTTGAACAGTTCTGTAAAAAACATTGTATCCAGAGTGCATCAAACATGATTTAGAGCTTGTTTATGGAAAAGTGCTTATTTATGCATTCTACAGTGTTTTCATAACATCTCGAATAAACATAAAAAAAAATTTTATCCCAGAGTGCATCAAACATGATTTAGAGCTTGTTTATGGAAAAGTGCTTATTTCTGTATTTCAATGCTGCAACTTGCTGAAAATTGTCTACAGTGTTCCTAATTATCTAGTTTGAACAGTTCTGTAAAAAACATTGTATCCAGAGTGCATCAAACATGATTTAGAGCTTGTTTATGGAAAAGTGCTTATTTCCGTATTTCAATGCTGCAACTTGCTGAAAATTGTCTACAGTGTTCCTAATCATCTAGTTTGAACATTCTGTAAAAAATCATTGTATCCAGAGTGCATCAAACATGATTTAGAGCTTGTTTATGGAAAAGTGCTTATTTCCGTATTTCAATGCTGCAACTTGCTGAAAATTGTCTACAGTGTTCCTAATCATCTAGTTTGAACAGTTCTGTAAAAAAAATTGTATCCAGAGTGCATCAAACATGATTTAGAGCTTGTTTATGGAAAAGTGCTTATTTCCGTATTTCAATGCTGCAACTTGCTGAAAATTGTCTACAGTGTTCCTAATCATCTAGTTTGAACAGTTCTGTAAAAAACATTGTATCCAGAGTGCATCAAACATGATTTAGAGCTTGTTTATGGAAAAGTGCTTATTTATGCATTCTACAGTGTTTTCATAACATCTTCGAATAAACATAAACAAAAAAAAATTTTATCCCAGAGTGCATCAAACATGATTTAGAGCTTGTTTATGGAAAAGTGCTTATTTCTGTATTTCAATGCTGCAACTTGCTGAAAATTGTCTACAGTGTTCCTAATTATCTAGTTTGAACAGTTCTGTAAAAAAAAAAATTGTATCAGAGTGCATCAAACATGATTTAGAGCTTGTTTATGGAAAAGTGCTTATTTCCGTATTTCAATGCTGCAACTTGCTGAAAATTGTCTACAGTGTTCCTAATCATCTAGTTTGAACAGTTCTGTAAAAAACATTGTATCCAGAGTGCATCAAACATGATTTAGAGCTTGTTTATGGAAAAGTGCTTATTTCCCTATTTCAATGCTGCAACTTGCTGAAAATTGTCTACAGTGTTCCTAATCATCTAGTTTGAACAGTTCTGTAAAAAACATTGTATCCAGAGTGCATCAAACATGATTTAGAGCTTGTTTATGGAAAAGTGCTTATTTCCCTATTTCAATGCTGCAACTTGCTGAAAATTGTCTACAGTGTTCCTAATCATCTAGTTTGAACAGTTCTGTAAAAAACATTGTATCCAGAGTGCATCAAACATGATTTAGAGCTTGTTTATGGAAAAGTGCTTATTTATGCATTCTACAGTGTTTTCATAACATCTCGAATAAACATAAACAAAAAAAGTTTTATCCCAGAGTGCATCAAACATGATTTAGAGCTTGTTTATGGAAAAGTGCTTATTTATGCATTCTACAGTGTTTTCATAACATCTCGAATAAACATAAACAAAAAAAGTTTTATCCCAGAGTGCATCAAACATGATTTAGAGCTTGTTTATGGAAAAGTGCTTATTTCTGTATTTCAATGCTGCAACTTGCTGAAAATTGTCTACAGTGTTCCTAATTATCTAGTTTGAACAGTTCTGTAAAAAACATTGTATCCAGAGTGCATCAAACATGATTTAGAGCTTGTTTATGGAAAAGTGCTTATTTATGCATTCTACAGTGTTTTCATAACATCTCTAATAAACATAAACAAAAAAAAAATTTTATCCCAGAGTGCATCAAACATGATTTAGAGCTTGTTTATGGAAAAGTGCTTATTTCTGTATTTCAATGCTGCAACTTGCTGAAAATTGTCTACAGTGTTCCTAATCATCTAGTTTAAACAGTTCTGTAAAAAACATTGTATCCAGAGTGCATCAAACATGATTTAGAGCTTGTTTATGGAAAAGTGCTTATTTCCGTATTTCAATGCTGCAACTTGCTGAAAATTGTCTACAGTGTTCCTAATCATCTAGTTTGAACAGTTCTGTAAAAAACATTGTATCCAGAGTGCATCAAACATGATTTAGAGCTTGTTTATGGAAAAGTGCTTATTTCCGTATTTCAATGCTGCAACTTGCTGAAAATTGTCTACAGTGTTCCTAATCATCTAGTTTGAACAGTTCTGTAAAAAACATTGTATCCAGAGTGCATCAAACATGATTTAGAGCTTGTTTATGGAAAAGTGCTTATTTCCGTATTTCAATGCTGCAACTTGCTGAAAATTGTCTACAGTGTTCCTAATCATCTAGTTTGAACAGTTCTGTAAAAAACATTGTATCCAGAGTGCATCAAACATGATTTAGAGCTTGTTTATGGAAAAGTGCTTATTTCTATTTCAATGCTGCAACTTGCTGAAAATTGTCTACAGTGTTCCTAATCATCTAGTTTGAACAGTTCTGTAAAAAACATTGTATCCAGAGTGCATCAAACATGATTTAGAGCTTGTTTATGGAAAAGTGCTTATTTCCGTATTTCAATGCTGCAACTTGCTGAAAATTGTCTACAGTGTTCCTAATCATCTAGTTTGAACAGTTCTGTAAAAAACATTGTATCCAGAGTGCATCAAACATGATTTAGAGCTTGTTTATGGAAAAGTGCTTATTTCCGTATTTCAATGCTGCAACTTGTTGAAAATTGTCTACAGTGTTCATAATCATCTAGTTTGAACAGTTCTGTAAAAAACATTGTATCCAGAGTGCATCAAACATGATTTAGAGCTTGTTTATGGAAAAGTGCTTATTTCCGTATTTCAATGCTGCAACTTGCTGAAAATTGTCTACAGTGTTCCTAATCATCTAGTTTGAACAGTTCTGTAAAAAAAAATTTATCCAGAGTGCATCAAACATGATTTAGAGCTTGTTTATGGAAAAGTGCTTATTTCCCTATTTCAATGCTGCAACTTGCTGAAAATTGTCTACAGTGTTCCTAATCATCTAGTTTGAACAGTTCTGTAAAAAACATTGTATCCAGAGTGCATCAAACATGATTTAGAGCTTGTTTATGGAAAAGTGCTTATTTCCGTATTTCAATGCTGCAACTTGCTGAAAATTGTCTACAGTGTTCCTAATCATCTAGTTTGAACAGTTCTGTAAAAAACATTGTATCCAGAGTGCATCAAACATGATTTAGAGCTTGTTTATGGAAAAGTGCTTATTTCTGTATTTCAATGCTGCAACTTGCTGAAAATTGTCTAATCAGTGTTCCTAATTATCTAGTTTGAACAGTTCTGTAAAAAACATTGTATCCAGAGTGCATCAAACATGATTTAGAGCTTGTTTATGGAAAAGTGCTTATTTCCGTATTTCAATGCTGCAACTTGCTGAAAATTGTCTACAGTGTTCCTAATCATCTAGTTTGAACAGTTCTGTAAAAAAACAAAAAAATTGTATCCAGAGTGCATCAAACATGATTTAGAGCTTGTTTATGGAAAAGTGCTTATTTCCGTATTTCAATGCTGCAACTTGCTGAAAATTGTCTACAGTGTTCCTAATCATCTAGTTTGAACAGTTCTGTAAAAAATTTTATCCAGAGTGCATCAAACATGATTTAGAGCTTGTTTATGGAAAAGTGCTTATTTCCGTATTTCAATGCTGCAACTTGCTGAAAATTGTCTACAGTGTTCCTAATCATCTAGTTTGAACAGTTCTGTAAAAAACATTGTATCCAGAGTGCATCAAACATGATTTAGAGCTTGTTTATGGAAAAGTGCTTATTTCCGTATTTCAATGCTGCAACTTGCTGAAAATTGTCTACAGTGTTCCTAATCATCTAGTTTGAACAGTTCTGTAAAAAAAGTTGTATCCAGAGTGCATCAAACATGATTTAGAGCTTGTTTATGGAAAAGTGCTTATTTCCGTATTTCAATGCTGCAACTTGCTGAAAATTGTCTACAGTGTTCCTAATCATCTAGTTTGAACAGTTCTGTAAAAAACATTGTATCCAGAGTGCATCAAACATGATTTAGAGCTTGTTTATGGAAAAGTGCTTATTTATGCATTCTACAGTGTTTTCATAACATCTCGAATAAACATAAACAAAAAAAGTTTTATCCCAGAGTGCATCAAACATGATTTAGAGCTTGTTTATGGAAAAGTGCTTATTTCTGTATTTCAATGCTGCAACTTGCTGAAAATTGTCTACAGTGTTCCTAATTATCTAGTTTGAACAGTTCTGTAAAAAACATTGTATCCAGAGTGCATCAAACATGATTTAGAGCTTGTTTATGGAAAAGTGCTTATTTATGCATTCTACAGTGTTTTCATAACATCTCGAATAAACATAAACAAAAAAGTTTTATCCCAGAGTGCATCAAACATGATTTAGAGCTTGTTTATGGAAAAGTGCTTATTCATGCATTCTACAGTGTTTTCATAACATCTCGAATAAACATAAACAAAAAAAAAACATTTTATCCCAGAGTGCATCAAACATGATTTAGAGCTTGTTTATGGAAAAGTGCTTATTTATGCATTCTACAGTGTTTTCATAACATCTCGAATAAACATAAACAAAAAAAGTTTTATCCCAGAGTGCATCAAACATGATTTAGAGCTTGTTTATGGAAAAGTGCTTATTCATGCATTCTACAGTGTTTTCATAACATCCCGAATAAACATAAACAAAAAAGTTTTATCCCAGAGTGCATCAAACATGATTTAGAGCTTGTTTATGGAAAAGTGCTTATTTATGCATTTCAATGTTGCAACATGCTGAAAACTGTCCACATTGTTCATTTCATCTCAAATAGACAGCACAGCAAAAATTGGACATCCAGAGTGCATCAAACATGATTTAGAGCTTGTTTATGGAAAAGTGCTTATTTCCGTATTTCAATGCTGCAACTTGCTGAAAATTGTCTACAGTGTTCCTAATCATCTAGTTTGAACAGTTCTGTAAAAAACATTGTATCCAGAGTGCATCAAACATGATTTAGAGCTTGTTTATGGAAAAGTGCTTATTTCCGTATTTCAATGCTGCAACTTGCTGAAAATTGTCTACAGTGTTCCTAATCATCTAGTTTGAACAGTTCTGTAAAAAACATTGTATCCAGAGTGCATCAAACATGATTTAGAGCTTGTTTATGGAAAAGTGCTTATTTCCCTATTTCAATGCTGCAACTTGCTGAAAATTGTCTACAGTGTTCCTAATCATCTAGTTTGAACAGTTCTGTAAAAAACATTGTATCCAGAGTGCATCAAACATGATTTAGAGCTTGTTTATGGAAAAGTGCTTATTTATGCATTCTACAGTGTTTTCATAACATCTCGAATAAACATAAAGTTCAAAAAAGTTTTATCCCAGAGTGCATCAAACATGATTTAGAAACATGATTTAGAGCTTGTTTATGGAAAAGTGCTTATTTCTGTATTTCAATGCTGCAACTTGCTGAAAATTGTCTACAGTGTTCCTAATCATCTAGTTTGAACAGTTCTGTAAAAAACATTGTATCCAGAGTGCATCAAACATGATTTAGAGCTTGTTTATGGAAAAGTGCTTATTTATGCATTCTACAGTGTTTTCATAACATCTCGAATAAACATAAACAAAAAAAATTTTATCCCAGAGTGCATCAAACATGATTTAGAGCTTGTTTATGGAAAAGTGCTTATTTATGCATTCTACAGTGTTTTCATAACATCTCGAATAAACATAAACAAAAAAAAAGTTTTATCCCAGAGTGCATCAAACATGATTTAGAGCTTGTTTATGGAAAAGTGCTTATTTATGCATTCTACAGTGTTTTCATAACATCTCGAATAAACATAAACAAAAAAAAAATTTATCCCAGAGTGCATCAAACATGATTTAGAGCTTGTTTATGGAAAAGTGCTTATTTGCATTCTACAGTGTTTTCATAACATCTCGAATAAACATAAACAAAAAAAAAGTTTTATCCCAGAGTGCATCAAACATGATTTAGAGCTTGTTTATGGAAAAGTGCTTATTTATGCATTTCAATGTTGCAACATGCTGAAAACTGTCCACATTGTTCATTTCATCTCAAATAGACAGCACAGCAAAAAACATTGTATCCAGAGTGCATCAAACATGATTTAGAGCTTGTTTATGGAAAAGTGCTTATTTCTGTATTTCAATGCTGCAACTTGCTGAAAATTGTCTACAGTGTTCCTAATCATCTAGTTTGAACAGTTCTGTAAAAAACATTGTATCCAGAGTGCATCAAACATGATTTAGAGCTTGTTTATGGAAAAGTGCTTATTTCCGTATTTCAATGCTGCAACTTGCTGAAAATTGTCTACAGTGTTCCTAATCATCTAGTTTGAACAGTTCTGTAAAAAAAAACATTGTATCCAGAGTGCATCAAACATGATTTAGAGCTTGTTTATGGAAAAGTGCTTATTTCCCTATTTCAATGCTGCAACTTGCTGAAAATTGTCTACAGTGTTCCTAATCATCTAGTTTGAACAGTTCTGTAAAAAACATTGTATCCAGAGTGCATCAAACATGATTTAGAGCTTGTTTATGGAAAAGTGCTTATTTCCGTATTTCAATGCTGCAACTTGCTGAAAATTGTCTACAGTGTTCCTAATCATCTAGTTTGAACAGTTCTGTAAAAAACATTGTATCCAGAGTGCATCAAACATGATTTAGAGCTTGTTTATGGAAAAGTGCTTATTTCCCTATTTCAATGCTGCAACTTGCTGAAAATTGTCTACAGTGTTCCTAATCATCTAGTTTGAACAGTTCTGTAAAAAACATTGTATCCAGAGTGCATCAAACATGATTTAGAGCTTGTTTATGGAAAAGTGCTTATTTATGCATTCTACAGTGTTTTCATAACATCTCGAATAAACATAAAAAAAAAAATTTATGTTTTATCCCAGAGTGCATCAAACATGATTTAGAGCTTGTTTATGGAAAAGTGCTTATTTCTGTATTTCAATGCTGCAACTTGCTGAAAATTGTCTACAGTGTTCCTAATCATCTAGTTTGAACAGTTCTGTAAAAAACATTGTATCCAGAGTGCATCAAACATGATTTAGAGCTTGTTTATGGAAAAGTGCTTATTTCCGTATTTCAATGCTGCAACTTGCTGAAAATTGTCTACAGTGTTCCTAATCATCTAGTTTGAACAGTTCTGTAAAAAAAATTGTATCCAGAGTGCATCAAACATGATTTAGAGCTTGTTTATGGAAAAGTGCTTATTTCCCTATTTCAATGCTGCAACTTGCTGAAAATTGTCTACAGTGTTCCTAATCATCTAGTTTGAACAGTTCTGTAAAAAACATTGTATCCAGAGTGCATCAAACATGATTTAGAGCTTGTTTATGGAAAAGTGCTTATTTATGCATTCTAATGCTGCAGTGTTTTCATAACATCTCGAATAAACATAAACAAAAAAAGTTTTATCCCAGAGTGCATCAAACATGATTTAGAGCTTGTTTATGGAAAAGTGCTTATTTCTGTATTTCAATGCTGCAACTTGCTGAAAATTGTCTACAGTGTTCCTAATTATCTAGTTTGAACAGTTCTGTAAAAAAACATTGTATTATCAGAGTGCATCAAACATGATTTAGAGCTTGTTTATGGAAAAGTGCTTATTTATGCATTCTACAGTGTTTTCATAACATCTCGAATAAACATAAACAAAAAAAGTTTTATCCCAGAGTGCATCAAACATGATTTAGAGCTTGTTTATGGAAAAGTGCTTATTTATGCATTCTACAGTGTTTTCATAACATCTCGAATAAACATAAACAAAAAAAGTTTTATCCCAGAGTGCATCAAACATGATTTAGAGCTTGTTTATGGAAAAGTGCTTATTTATGCATTCTACAGTGTTTTCATAACATCTCGAATAAACATAAACAAAAAAAGTTTTATCCAGAGTGCATCAAACATGATTTAGAGCTTGTTTATGGAAAAGTGCTTATTCATGCATTCTACAGTGTTTTCATAACATCTCGAATAAACATAAACAAAAAAAGTTTTATCCCAGAGTGCATCAAACATGATTTAGAGCTTGTTTATGGAAAAGTGCTTATTTCTTCATTTCAATGTTGCAACATGCTGAAAACTGTCCACATTGTTCATTTCATCTCAAATAGACAGCACAGCAAAAATTGGACATCCAGAGTGCATCAAACATGATTTAGAGCTTGTTTATGGAAAAGTGCTTATTTCTGTATTTCAATGCTGCAACTTGCTGAAAATTGTCTACAGTGTTCCTAATTATCTAGTTTGAACAGTTCTGTAAAAAACATTGTATCCAGAGTGCATCAAACATGATTTAGAGCTTGTTTATGGAAAAGTGCTTATTTCCGTATTTCAATGCTGCAACTTGCTGAAAATTGTCTACAGTGTTCCTAATCATCTAGTTTAGTGAACAGTTCTGTAAAAAACATTGTATCCAGAGTGCATCAAACATGATTTAGAGCTTGTTTATGGAAAAGTGCTTATTTCCCTATTTCAATGCTGCAACTTGCTGAAAATTGTCTAC
Organism: Oncorhynchus tshawytscha; assembly: GCF_018296145.1. Lineage (NCBI taxonomy): Eukaryota > Metazoa > Chordata > Actinopteri > Salmoniformes > Salmonidae > Oncorhynchus > Oncorhynchus tshawytscha. Next base: position 4,748 of record NW_024607193.1, on the reverse strand, counting down.
AGTGTTCCTAATCATCTAGTTTGAACAGTTCTGTAAAAAACATTGTATCCAGAGTGCATCAAACATGATTTAGAGCTTGTTTATGGAAAAGTGCTTATTTCCGTATTTCAATGCTGCAACTTGCTGAAAATTGTCTACAGTGTTCCTAATCATCTAGTTTGAACAGTTCTGTAAAAAACATTGTATCCAGAGTGCATCAAACATGATTTAGAGCTTGTTTATGGAAAAGTGCTTATTTATTTCATTGCTGCAACAGTGTTTTCATAACATCTCTAATAAACATAAACAAAAAAAGTTTTATCCCAGAGTGCATCAAACATGATTTAGAGCTTGTTTATGGAAAAGTGCTTATTTATGCATTCTACAGTGTTTTCATAACATCTCGATAAACATAAACAAAAAAAAAGTTTTATCCCAGAGTGCATCAAACATGATTTAGAGCTTGTTTATGGAAAAGTGCTTATTTCTGTATTTCAATGCTGCAACTTGCTGAAAATTGTCTACAGTGTTCCTAATTATCTAGTTTGAACAGTTCTGTAAAAAACATTGTATCCAGAGTGCATCAAACATGATTTAGAGCTTGTTTATGGAAAAGTGCTTATTTCCGTATTTCAATGCTGCAACTTGCTGAAAATTGTCTACAGTGTTCCTAATCATCTAGTTTGAACAGTTCTGTAAAAAAAATTGTATCCAGAGTGCATCAAACATGATTTAGAGCTTGTTTATGGAAAAGTGCTTATTTCCGTATTTCAATGCTGCAACTTGCTGAAAATTGTCTACAGTGTTCCTAATCATCTAGTTTGAACAGTTCTGTAAAAAACATTGTATCCAGAGTGCATCAAACATGATTTAGAGCTTGTTTATGGAAAAGTGCTTATTTCTATTTCAATGCTGCAACTTGCTGAAAATTGTCTACAGTGTTCCTAATCATCTAGTTTGAACAGTTCTGTAAAAAACATTGTATCCAGAGTGCATCAAACATGATTTAGAGCTTGTTTATGGAAAAGTGCTTATTTATGCATTCTACAGTGTTTTCATAACATCTCGAATAAACATAACACAAAAAAAAGTTTTATCCCAGAGTGCATCAAACATGATTTAGAGCTTGTTTATGGAAAAGTGCTTATTTCTGTATTTCAATGCTGCAACTTGCTGAAAATGTTTGTTCCTAATCATCTAGTTTGAACAGTTCTGTAAAAAAATTGTATCCAGAGTGCATCAAACATGATTTAGAGCTTGTTTATGGAAAAGTGCTTATTTCAATGCTGCAACTTGTATTTCAATGCTGCAACTTGCTGAAAATTGTCTACAGTGTTCCTAATCATCTAGTTTGAACAGTTCTGAATAAAAAAACAAAAAAGTTTTATCCAGAGTGCATCAAACATGATTTAGAGTTTGTTTATGGAAAAGTGCTTATTTCCGTATTTCAATGCTGCAACTTGCTGAAAATTGTCTACAGTGTTCCTAATCATCTAGTTTGAACAGTTCTGTAAAAAACATTGTATCCAGAGTGCATCAAACATGATTTAGAGCTTGTTTATGGAAAAGTGCTTATTTATGCATTCTACAGTGTTTTCATAACATCTCGTAAACATAAACAAAAAAAGTTTTATCCCAGAGTGCATCAAACATGATTTAGAGCTTGTTTATGGAAAAGTGCTTATTTCTGTATTTCAATGCTGCAACTTGCTGAAAATTGTCTACAGTGTTCCTAATTATCTAGTTTGAACAGTTCTGTAAAAAACATTGTATCCAGAGTGCATCAAACATGATTTAGAGCTTGTTTATGGAAAAGTGCTTATTTCCGTATTTCAATGCTGCAACTTGCTGAAAATTGTCTACAGTGTTCCTAATCATCTAGTTTGAACAGTTCTGTAAAAAACATTGTATCCAGAGTGCATCAAACATGATTTAGAGCTTGTTTATGGAAAAGTGCTTATTTCCCTATTTCAATGCTGCAACTTGCTGAAAATTGTCTACAGTGTTCCTAATCATCTAGTTTGAACAGTTCTGTAAAAAACATTGTATCCAGAGTGCATCAAACATGATTTAGAGCTTGTTTATGGAAAAGTGCTTATTTCCCTATTTCAATGCTGCAACTTGCTGAAAATTGTCTACAGTGTTCCTAATCATCTAGTTTGAACAGTTCTGTAAAAAACATTGTATCCAGAGTGCATCAAACATGATTTAGAGCTTGTTTATGGAAAAGTGCTTATTTCCGTATTTCAATGCTGCAACTTGCTGAAAATTGTCTACAGTGTTCCTAATCATCTAGTTTGAACAGTTCTGTAAAAAACATTGTATCCAGAGTGCATCAAACATGATTTAGAGCTTGTTTATGGAAAAGTGCTTATTTATGCATTCTACAGTGTTTTCATAACATCTCGAATAAACATAACAAAAAAAGTTTTATCCCAGAGTGCATCAAACATGATTTAGAGCTTGTTTATGGAAAAGTGCTTATTTCTGTATTTCAATGCTGCAACTTGCTGAAAATTGTCTACAGTGTTCCTAATTATCTAGTTTGAACAGTTCTGTAAAAAACATTGTATCCAGAGTGCATCAAACATGATTTAGAGCTTGTTTATGGAAAAGTGCTTATTTCCGTATTTCAATGCTGCAACTTGCTGAAAATTGTCTACAGTGTTCCTAATCATCTAGTTTGAACAGTTCTGTAAAAAAAATCCAGAGTGCATCAAACATGATTTAGAGCTTGTTTATGGAAAAGTGCTTATTTCAATGCTGCAGTATTTCAATGCTGCAACTTGCTGAAAATTGTCTACAGTGTTCCTAATCATCTAGTTTGAACAGTTCTGTAAAAAACATTGTATCCAGAGTGCATCAAACATGATTTAGAGCTTGTTTATGGAAAAGTGCTTATTTCCGTATTTCAATGCTGCAACTTGCTGAAAATTGTCTACAGTGTTCCTAATCATCTAGTTTGAACAGTTCTGTAAAAAACATTGTATCCAGAGTGCATCAAACATGATTTAGAGCTTGTTTATGGAAAAGTGCTTATTTCCATATTTCAATGCTGCAACTTGCTGAAAATTGTCTACAGTGTTCCTAATCATCTAGTTTGAACAGTTCTGTAAAAAACATTGTATCCAGAGTGCATCAAACATGATTTAGAGCTTGTTTATGGAAAAGTGCTTATTTATGCATTCTACAGTGTTTTCATCTAACATCTCGAATAAACATAAACAAAAAAGTTTTATCCCAGAGTGCATCAAACATGATTTAGAGCTTGTTTATGGAAAAGTGCTTATTTATGCATTCTACAGTGTTTTCATAACATCTCGAATAAACATAAACAAAAAAGTTTTATCCCAGAGTGCATCAAACATGATTTAGAGCTTGTTTATGGAAAAGTGCTTATTTCTGTATTTCAATGCTGCAACTTGCTGAAAATTGTCTACAGTGTTCCTAATTATCTAGTTTGAACAGTTCTGTAAAAACATTGTATCCAGAGTGCATCAAACATGATTTAGAGCTTGTTTATGGAAAAGTGCTTATTTCCGTATTTCAATGCTGCAACTTGCTGAAAATTGTCTACAGTGTTCCTAATCATCTAGTTTGAACAGTTCTGTAAAAAACATTGTATCCAGAGTGCATCAAACATGATTTAGAGCTTGTTTATGGAAAAGTGCTTATTTCCCTATTTCAATGCTGCAACTTGCTGAAAATTGTCTACAGTGTTCCTAATCATCTAGTTTGAACAGTTCTGTAAAAAAAAATTGTATCCAGAGTGCATCAAACATGATTTAGAGCTTGTTTATGGAAAAGTGCTTATTTCCCTATTTCAATGCTGCAACTTGCTGAAAATTGTCTACAGTGTTCCTAATCATCTAGTTTGAACAGTTCTGTAAAAAAAGTTGTAGTGCATCAAACATGATTTAGAGCTTGTTTATGGAAAAGTGCTTATTTATGCATCCAGAGTGCATCAAACATGATTTAGAGCTTGTTTATGGAAAAGTGCTTATTTCCGTATTTCAATGCTGCAACTTGCTGAAAATTGTCTACAGTGTTCCTAATCATCTAGTTTGAACAGTTCTCTAAAAAAGCATTGTATCCAGAGTGCATCAAACATGATTTAGAGCTTGTTTATGGAAAAGTGCTTATTTATGCATTCTACAGTGTTTTCATAACATCTCGAATAAACATAACAAAAAAGTTTTATCCCAGAGTGCATCAAACATGATTTAGAGCTTGTTTATGGAAAAGTGCTTATTTCTGTATTTCAATGCTGCAACTTGCTGAAAATTGTCTACAGTGTTCCTAATTATCTAGTTTGAACGTTTGAACAGTTCTGTAAAAAAACATTGTATCCAGAGTGCATCAAACATGATTTAGAGCTTGTTTATGGAAAAGTGCTTATTTCTGTATTTCAATGCTGCAACTTGCTGAAAATTGTCTACAGTGTTCCTAATTATCTAGTTTGAACAGTTCTGTAAAAAAACATTGTATCCAGAGTGCATCAAACATGATTTAGAGCTTGTTTATGGAAAAGTGCTTATTTCCGTATTTCAATGCTGCAACTTGCTGAAAATTGTCTACAGTGTTCCTAATCATCTAGTTTGAACAGTTCTGTAAAAAACATTGTATCCAGAGTGCATCAAACATGATTTAGAGCTTGTTTATGGAAAAGTGCTTATTTCCGTATTTCAATGCTGCAACTTGCTGAAAATTGTCTACAGTGTTCCTAATCATCTAGTTTGAACAGTTCTCTAAAAAGCATTGTATCCAGA
>NW_024607192.1:0-19995 GCF_018296145.1 Oncorhynchus tshawytscha | reverse complement strand
GGCATTTGCCGTATGGTTAGTGAGAAAGTGCACATTGCAAATGTACGGTCCCTTACTAGACGTCCGAAAACGTTTTTAAAATTCGCGGACGGCGTCGGGCCGAGCGGCAGGGCCGGACCTACCAGGAAGTCATCAAATGAACTTTGTCGGACATTCGGTTTCCGTTTCACAAAAATAATAAGATTTTGGTCATTTTTCCACTGTCCCAGAATATCCCACAGGGGGGCATAAGCAATCATATTGCTATCGGACAAAACATCACGATTCACGACGGGGCCTTATCTCGAAAACGGAAAATATTTCGAAGCCGAAACTCGGTGAGCGTAGGTTTGGCATAATGGGCAGTTGGCCCCGAACAAGATGGCGTCCAGGCCTCAACGGTTTTTGAGTTATGGCCATTTATCTGGGATTAAAGGTCCAAAATGAAAATAGAGAAATTATTTTTCCACTTCATGTCAAAGTCAAGGAGCCTCCGGTGTCAATAAAAAAAGAACCAGCCATTTATCTATCGTCATTTAAGAGAAATCGTACAATGACAGATTGGTGATGTTCACGGATAGGTGTTTTTTTTTTTCAACGGTTACAGATCTAGTTGCAGGGTGTTCTTACGAATCTTTTTAAAGTGTGCTGCGGAGCTCTGCGAGATTTCTGTGATTTTCTATGATTTTCTGAAATAACACACACTCACTAAACCCTCTGTAAATAACTCAGTTCTTAACGTAAAGACTTAAAACTCAGGATTCTGTAAAGGCATACCCCAATCAGGATATGGGTTTATTTATAGCTTCCTGTGCCAACCGGAAGTGCCTTAAATGATGTCATAGTGGCAGTTTCCAAGGGTTAAAAAGGTCAGATCTTTTCAAAACTTCATATGTGTGATTAGGCAATCCCCATAAACTGTAAGTCAGTCATTTCTCCCAACAGATGTCAAAGAAAAGCTCTCACACACACACACAGCAAGGATGGAGTGACAAAGTGCGGTGCTTAAAGACACAGAGAGCAGGCAATGGCATTACCATAATCCCTAGGCCGTGCCGAGTTCAACGAGATATCCCGCTTGACCGTAGCTCGCTTGCATTTTACAACCATATTTTTATTTTTGGGTTACCAGGTGCCTATTTTAAACAGTCCATAAAGCACTCAGGGCGGCCCCCATGGATAGAGGGTCGTAGTAGGGTACTCCCATAGCGGGCATGGACAATAGGAGTCCCGGTAAATGCATTTACAACCATATTTTTATTTTTGGGTTACCAGTTGCACAACAACGCACGTGCATTTGCAATATGATTCTATAGTGAAAAACACCACCAAATGGACATGATGAAATCAACACAACGAGTGATGGAAAGGAACAACTATCACTGCTCGGCCATCCTGTGTTCATCAGGCCAGTCAATTTTGCATTTTTGAGCATGTCAAATTTCATATGGTAAATGCCCATTGAACCATATTGCAAATGCACGTGCACTTGCAATATGATTGTATGTGAAAAGACATCACAAAATGGACAGGATGAAGTCAACACAACGAGCGATGGAAAGGAGCAACTATCACTGCCAGGCCATCCCGAGTTCATCTGGCCAGTCAATTTTGCATTTCTGCATGATTTTTGAGCATGTCAAATTTCATATGGTAAATGCCCATTGAACCATATTGCAAATGCACGTGCACTTGCAATATGATTGTATGTGAAAAGACATCACAAAATGGACAGGATGAAGTCAACACAACGAGCGATGGAAAGGAGCAACTATCACTGCCAGGCCATCCCGAGTTCATCTGGCCAGTCAATTTTGCATTTCTGCATGATTTTTGAGCATGTCAAATTTCATATGGTAAATGCCCATTGAACCATATTGCAAATGCACGTGCACTTGCAATATGATTGTATGTGAAAAGACATCACAAAATGGACAGGATGAAGTCAACACAACGAGCGATGGAAAGGAGCAACTATCACTGCCAGGCCATCCCGAGTTCATCTGGCCAGTCAATTTTGCATTTCTGCATGATTTTTGAGCATGTCAAATTTCATATGGTAAATGCCCATTGAACCATATTGCAAATGCACGTGCACTTGCAATATGATTGTATGTGAAAAGACATCACAAAATGGACAGGATGAAGTCAACACAACGAGCGATGGAAAGGAGCAACTATCACTGCCAGGCCATCCCGAGTTCATCTGGCCAGTCAATTTTGCATTTCTGCATGATTTTTGAGCATGTCAAATTTCATATGGTAAATGCCCATTGAACCATATTGCAAATGCACGTGCACTTGCAATATGATTGTATGTGAAAAGACATCACAAAATGGACAGGATGAAGTCAACACAACGAGCGATGGAAAGGAGCAACTATCACTGCCAGGCCATCCCGAGTTCATCTGGCCAGTCAATTTTGCATTTCTGCATGATTTTTGAGCATGTCAAATTTCATATGGTAAATGCCCATTGAACCATTGCAAATGCACGTGCACTTGCAATATGATTGTATGTGAAAAGACATCACAAAATGGACAGGATGAAGTCAACACAACGAGCGATGGAAAGGAGCAACTATCACTGCCAGGCCATCCCGAGTTCATCTGGCCAGTCAATTTTGCATTTCTGCATGATTTTTGAGCATGTCAAATTTCATATGGTAAATGCCCATTGAACCATATTGCAAATGCACGTGCACTTGCAATATGATTGTATGTGAAAAGACATCACAAAATGGACAGGATGAAGTCAACACAACGAGCGATGGAAAGGAGCAACTATCACTGCCAGGCCATCCCGAGTTCATCTGGCCAGTCAATTTTGCATTTCTGCATGATTTTTGAGCATGTCAAATTTCATATGGTAAATGCCCATTGAACCATATTGCAAATGCACGTGCACTTGCAATATGATTGTATGTGAAAAGACATCACCAAATGGACATGATGAAATCAACACAACGAGTGATGGAAAGACAACTATCACTGCCAGGGCCATCCTGTGTTCCCATAGCGGGCATTAATATCAGAATGACCGGTAAATGCATTTTGGAGCATATTTTAATTTTTGGGTTACCGGGTGCACAACAATCAGTATCCATCGTAATATTTTAAACAGTCCACAAAGCACTCAGGACGGCCCTGACAGAGAGAGGGCCGTAGTAGGGTGCTTCCATATCGGGCATTAATATGAGAATGACCCTTAAATGCATTTAGGACCATATTTTAATTTTTGGGTTACCAGTTGCACATGTTCAATCACCTCAACAGGTGCACAGCAATGAGTATCCATCAGAACATGTTAAAGTGTCCATACATCACTCAGAATGAAAAGAGGGCCGTAGTAGGGTACCGGGCATTAAATGCATGCATACAGGACCATGTTTTATTTTTTTTGGGTTACCAGTTGCACAACAATGCATGTGCATTTGCAATATGATTCTATAGTGAAAAAACATCACCAAATGGACATGATGAAATCAACACAACGGGTGATGGAAAGGAACAACTATCACTGCTCGGCCATCCTGTGTTCATCAGGCCAGTCAATTTTGCATTTTTGAGCATGTCAAATTTCATATGGTAAATGCCCAAGGGTTAGAAAAGTCACATCTCTCCAAAACTTCATATGTGTGACTAGGTAACCCTCCTAAACTGTAAATCAGTCATTTCCCCAGGAGATGTCAAAGAAAAGCTCTCATACACACACACAGCAAGGATGGAGTGAAAAACTGCGTTGCTGAAAGACACAGAGAGCAGGCAATGGCATTACCATAATCCCTAGGCTGTGCCGAGTTCAACGAGATATCCCGCTTGACCGTAGCTCGCTCGGTCTGGGCGCAGCGACCATTTGAAAAGTAGGCCCAATATGAAGCCTGCCCCACAACGTCATTTGCTTTTGGGTGACAGCGGCAGAACCGTTAGGTTTAGAAGGAAAATTCAACCACAGGAATGTTCCTAAGGTCCTTCCGATCCGTGCAAGCCTAACCTTGACCCTGTGGCATTAACCCTTGACAGTTAAAAGAAGGTGTTTACATCAAACAGTTTGCATTGACTTCTCTCCCCATAGGAATACATTGCCTGCACCCCTAAATTCAACCTGGAGTCTATATGGGTTATGAATGCCGTATGAACCTGTCTTCGGTAACAGTCCATCAGGCCACTATGAGGTCTACCTGTGTTGATTCTAAGCTTCCTAGACCAACCGGAAGTGGTTCAAATCCCCCTAAAAGTGTATATCCATACCCTGCCTGCAGTTTGATAGACATAGTGCATTCAACCCTGTGTAAATCAGTCAATTCTTAACGTAAAGACTTAAAACTCAGGATTCTGTAACAGCATACCCCAATGAGGATATGTGTTGACTTATAGCTTCCTGTGCCAACCGGAAGTGTCATAATTGGTGTCTCAGGGGCTGTTTCGAGGGGTTAAAAAGTCAGATCTTTCCAAAACTTCATATATGTGATTAGGCAACCCCCATGAACTGTAAATCAGTCATTTTTCCCATAAAATTTCAAAGGAAAAATAAATCACACTAAAACACAACTTGGAAGGAGGGACGTATTGGGGTGCGTAGAGACAGACAGTGACTGCAATAGTTAGCTTTGTTCGAGCTAAAAAGAACCGTCAGACCTAGAGTTCCGAAACTTTAGAAACCTGTTCTAGACCTCAGGTCGATGGTGCGTGGTGAGTTAGGTGGCTCTAGAAGGTTCTCGGACCGAGAAACAGCCTCGTACATTTGCAATGATTTCAATTCATTTTGACCATTACGAAAATGTCGACATTTAGAAAAGTCTCAGAGACGCAAGGCTAGGTGCATTGAAACCGGCTCGGCCCATAGAGACAGACCCCAACGTTTCTGTCCGATAGCTCATTCAAGGACCCCGTAGCAAGGCATGGAAAAAAGTGGATTTTCAGCACCAATTAGGGTTTTACTCGGGCACCGAAGGACCTATCGAGCCGAAACTCGGGATTCGGGGTCGCCTCACATAGGCCTTCACATAATGTCCGACCTGGACCCGCAGCTAGAACGTAACTATGTGTTTTACGTTTTTATTATGTTTTAAACCGAAGGCGCTGTGAATTATGGGCCTGCTCTGACATATGTGATAGTTGGCTTCTAAATGAGTAGGAAAAAGTGGGTTTGGTGTTAATTGATATCAGTTTGGTGTCATAATGACATCTAATTGACTGATGGACACTGACTTGCTAGTTGACTTTTGTACATTTGCAATGTGTTTAAACGGAGAGGGACCATCACCAAAATGGCATTCTGAAATCAACACAAAAAATGGCATCACCATAGTCTCCAGACTGTGCCGAGTTCAACGAGATGCCCCGCTTGACCGTAGCTCGTTCTGAGTGCAGCGACCTTGAAAAAAAGAAGGCCCAAAATGAAGCCTGCCCCACAATGTCATTTGATTTTGGGTGGCAGTGAGAGAACCGTTAGGGTGAGAAGCACAATTCGACCTCAGGTACGTTCCTAAGGTCCTCCCGATCCGTTCAAGCCTAACCTTGACCCTGTGGCATTAACCCTTAACAGTTAAAAGAAGGTGTTTACATCAAAAAGTTTGCATTGACTTCTCTCCCCATAGGAATACATTGCCTGCACTCCTAAATTCAACCTGAAGCCTATGTGGGTTATGAATGCCTTATGAACCTGTCTTCAGTGACAGTCCATCAGACCACTATGAGGTCTACCTGTGTCGATTCTAAGCTTCCTGGAGCAAACGGAAGTGGTTAAATTGACCCAAAAGGTGTTTTGATGTACATGACCCCATTCAACACTGTGTAGATCGTAGATAGGTCAATTCTTAACTTAAAGACTTAAAACTCAGGATTCTGTAGGTTTCTATGTCAGTCAAGACATGTGTTGACTTATAGCTTCCTGTGCCAACCGGAAGTGCCTTTAATTGGGTCACACTGTCTTTTGAAGGGTTAGAAAAGTCACATCTCTCCAAAACTTCATATGTGTGACTAGGTAACCCTCCTAAACTGTAAATCAGTCATTTCCCCCAGGAGATGTCAAAGAAAAGCTCTCATACACACACACAGCAAGGATGGAGTGACAAAGTGCGGTGCTTAAAGACACAGAGAGCAGGCAATGGCATTACCATAATCCCTAGGCCGTGCCGAGTTCAACGAGATATCCCGCTTGACCGTAGCTCGCTTGCATTTTACAACCATATTTTTATTTTTGGGTTACCAGGTGCCTATTTTAAACAGTCCATAAAGCACTCAGGGCGGCCCCCATGGATAGAGGGTCGTAGTAGGGTACTCCCATAGCGGGCATGGACAATAGGAGTCCCGGTAAATGCATTTACAACCATATTTTTATTTTTGGGTTACCAGTTGCACAACAACGCACGTGCATTTGCAATATGATTCTATAGTGAAAAAACACCACCAAATGGACATGATGAAATCAACACAACGAGTGATGGAAAGGAACAACTATCACTGCTCGGCCATCCTGTGTTCATCAGGCCAGTCAATTTTGCATTTTTGAGCATGTCAAATTTCATATGGTAAATGCCCATTGAACCATATTGCAAATGCACGTGCACTTGCAATATGATTGTATGTGAAAAGACATCACAAAATGGACAGGATGAAGTCAACACAACGAGCGATGGAAAGGAGCAACTATCACTGCCAGGCCATCCCGAGTTCATCTGGCCAGTCAATTTTGCATTTCTGCATGATTTTTGAGCATGTCAATTTTCATATGGTAAATGCCCATTGAACCATATTGCAAATGCACGTTTTTGCACTTGCAATATGATTGATTGTATGTGAAAAGACATCACCAAATGGACATGATGAAATCAACACAACGAGTGATGGAAAGGAACAACTATCACTGCTCGGCCATCCTGTGTTCATCAGGCCAGTCAATTTTGCATTTTTGAGCATGTCAAATTTCATATGGTAAATGCCCATTGAACCATATTGCAAATGCACGTGCACTTGCAATATGATTGTATGTGAAAAGACATCACAAAATGGACAGGATGAAGTCAACACAACGAGCGATGGAAAGGAGCAACTATCACTGCCAGGCCATCCCGAGTTCATCTGGCCAGTCAATTTTGCATTTCTGCATGATTTTTGAGCATGTCAAATTTCATATGGTAAATGCCCATTGAACCATATTGCAAATGCACGTGCACTTGCAATATGATTGTATGTGAAAAGACATCACAAAATGGACAGGATGAAGTCAACACAACGAGCGATGGAAAGGAGCAACTATCACTGCCAGGCCATCCCGAGTTCATCTGGCCAGTCAATTTTGCATTTCTGCATGATTTTTGAGAGCATGTCAAATTTCATATGGTAAATGCCCATTGAACCATATTGCAAATGCACGTGCACTTGCAATATGATTGTATGTATGATTGAAAAGACATCACCAAATGGACATGATGAAATCAACACAACGAGTGATGGAAAGGAACAACTATCACTGCTCGGCCATCCTGTGTTCATCGGGGCAATCAATTTCACATTCCTGCAGCATTTTTATAGCATGACAAATTCGTGATGGTACCTGCCCATTGAACCATATTGCAAATGCACAGTGACTTTGCAAAAGTAAGAAAACATAAACAAATGGACATAATGAAATCACCATATTTTTATTTTTGGGTTACCAGTTGCACAACAATGCACCTGCATTTGCAATATGATTCAATAGTGAAAAAACATCACCAAATGGACATGATGAAATCAACACAACGAGTGATGGAAAGGAACAACTATCACTGCTCGGCCATCCTGTGTTCATCAGGGCAATCAATTTCTTCCTGCATTTTTATAGCATGACAAATTTCATATGGTAAATGCCCATGATGGTGACCAAAATGATGCCCATTGAACCATATTGCAAATGCACAGTAAATATAAACAAATGGACATAATGAAATCACATATTTTTATTTTTGGGTTATTGCACAACAATGCCCATGCAAAAAAATGCACTTGCAATATGATTGTATGTGAAAAATCACCAAATGGACATGATGAAATCAACACAACGAGTGATGGAAAGGAACAACTATCACTGCTCGGCCATCCTGTGTTCATCAGGCCAGTCAATTTTGCATTTTTGAGCATGTCAAATTTCATATGGTAGAATACAACTAAAGTATGTTGATAAAGAACAGTTCTTATACGTGTGTAAACACAAAATTACAAAAACGGTCCAGAAAGCACTTTTTAAGGGTGTGTGAAGTTTTTACAAAATTTTGACATTTTTGACTTTTGACTTTTGACTTCCTATGAAATCATATTGAAAGTGGACAAAACATATTACTTATGCCCATGTAAAAAAAAAAAAAAAAAAAATATGATGATAAAATTGGACAAAAGTATATTCATACAGTTCTTACACATGTGTAATTGACAAAAAAATCGAAAGAATTTCGAAAAACGGTCCAGAAAGCACTTTTTTAAGGGTGTGTGAAGTTTTTTACAAAATTTTGACATTTTTGACTTTTGACTTTTGACTTCCTATGAAATCATACTGAAAGTGGACAAAACATATTACTTATGCCCATGTAAAAAAAAAAAAAAAATATGATGATAAAATTGGACAAAAGTATATTCATACAGTTCTTACACATGTGTAATTGACAAAAAAATCGAAAGAATTTCGAAAAACGGTCCAGAAAGCACTTTTTTAAGGGGTGATAAGTTTTTGACAAAAATCATTTTTTCAAAATTTTGCTTTTGGATGTTGACTTGGGTGCCATTTTCCAATATGAAAAACCATGGTGGAGCGAATTCGCCACCTGTTGAATTTTTAAAGTGTTACAATAGGCAATCGCCATATGGCAGTTGCAATACACTTTGCACGAATTTACGCCGAATTGGGTGGTATTGGCCAATGTGTATATGGTTTGTCCGATGCCAATGACTTCCCATGCATTTTTGTCCACTTCAGGGGGTCTCTGCCTCTTTCTCTCTGCCTCTTTCTCTCTGCCTCTTTCTTTGTCTCTGCCTCTTTCTTTCTCTCTGCCTCTTTCTTTCTCTCTGCCTCTTTCTTTCTCTCTGCCTCTTTCGATCTCTCTGTCTCTTTCTTCTCTCTGCCTCTTTCTTTCTCTCTGCCTCTTTCTTTCTCTCTGCCTCTTTCTTTCTCTCTGCCTCTTTGTCTCTGCCTCTCTTTGTCTGCCTCTATCTTTCTCTCTGTCTCTTTCTCTTTTCTTTCTGCATCTATCTCTCTGACTCTTTCTCTCTGCCTCTTTCTCTCTGCCTCTTTCTCTCTGTCTCTTTCGTTCTCTCTGTCTCTTTCGTTCTCTCTGCCTCGATCTCTCTGCCTCTTTCTCTGTGCCTCTTTCTCTCTGCCTCTTTCTCTGCCTTTTTTCTCTCGTCTCTCTCTCTGCCTCTTTCTCTGCCTCTATCTCTGCCTCTTTCTCTTTCTCTCTGCCTCTCTTTCTCTCTGTCTCTGCCTCTCTTTCTCTCTGTCTCTGTCTCTCTTTCTCTCTGCCTCTTTCTCTCTGCCTCTCTTTCTTTCTCTCTGCCTCTTTCTTTCTATCTGCCTCTTTCTTTCTGCCTCTTTCTCTCTTTCTCTCTGCCTCTTTCTCTCTGCCTCTTTCTTTCTCTCTGCCTCTTTCTCTCTTTCTCTCTTTCTCTCCGCCTCTTTCTCTCTGCCTCTTTCTCTCTGTCTCTTTCTCTCTGTATCTCTCTTTCTTTCTCTCTGTCTCTTTCTCTCTGTCTCTTTCTCTCTGTCTCTTTCTCTCTGTCTCTTTCTCTCTGTCTCTTTCTCTCTGTATCTCTCTGTCTCTTTCTCTCTGCCTCTTTCTCTCTTTCTCTCTTTCTCTCCGCCTCTTTCTCTCTGCCTCTTTCTCTCTCTCTCTTTCTCTGTCTCTGTCTCTCTTTCTCTCTGCCTCTCTTTCTCTCTGCCTCTTTGTCTCTGCCTCTTTGTCTCTGCCTCTCTCTCTCTTTCTCTCTGTCTCTTTCTCTCTTTCTCTCTCTCTTTCTCTCTGTCTCTCTGTCTCTCTTTCTCTGTCTCTTTCTCTCTGCCTCTCTTCTCTCTGCCTCTTTCTCTCTGCCTCTCTCTCTCTGCCTCTCTCTCTCTGCCTCTCTCTCTCTCTCTCTCTCTTTCTCTCTCTCTCTCTTTTCTCTCTGCCTCTTTCTCTCTGCTTTCTCTCTGCCTCTTTTTCTCTCTGCCTCTTTTCTCTTTCTCTCTGTCTCTTTCTCTCTGTCTCTGCCTCTTTCTCTCTGCCTCTTTCTCTCTGCCTCTTTCTCTCTGCCTCTCTTTCTCTCTGTCTCTCTCTCTCTGCCTTTTTCTCTGCCTCTATCTCTGCCTCTTTCTCTTTCTCTCTGCCTCTCTTTCTCTCTGTCTCTGCCTCTCTTTCTCTCTATCTCTGTCTCTCTTTCTCTCTGCCTCTCTTTCTCTCTGCCTCTCTTTCTCTCTGCCTCTCTTTCTCTCTGCCTCTTTCTTTCTCTCTGCCTCTTTCTTTCTCTCTGCCTCTTTCGTTCTCTCTGCCTCTTTCTTTCTCTCTGCCTCTTTCGATCTCTCTGCCTCTTTCGTTCTCTCTGCCTCTTTCTTTCTCTCTGCCTCTTTCTCTCTGTCTCCTTCTCTCTGCCTCTTTCTTTGTCTCTGCCTCTTTCTTTGTCTCTGTCTCTTTCGTTCTCTCTGCCTCTTTCTTTCTCTCTGCCTCTTTCTTTCTCTCTGCCTCTTTGTCTCTGCCTCTCTTTGTCTCTTTCTCTCTTTCTCTCTGTCTCTTTCTCTCTTTCTCTCTGTCTCTTTCTCTCTGTCTCTGTATCTCTTTCTCTCTGCCTCTTTCTCTCTGCCTCTTTCTCTCTGCCTCTCTCCCTCTGCCTCTCTCTCTCTGCCTCTTTCTCTCTGCCTCTTTCTCTCTGTCTCTTTCTCTCTGTCTCTGCCTCTTTCTCTCTGCCTCTTTTTCTCTGTCTCTTTCTCTCTGTCTCTGCCTCTTTCTCTCTGCCTCTTTCTCTCTGCCTCTTTCTCTCTGCCTCTTTCTCTCTGCCTCTCTCTTTGTCTCTGTCTCTTTCTCTCTGTCTCTTTCTCTCTGCCTCTCTCTTTGTCTCTGTCTCTTTCTCTCTGTCTCTTTCTCTCTGTATCTCTCTTTCTTTCTCTCTCTTTCTCTCTCTCTCTTTCTCTGTCTCTGTCTCTCTTTCTCTCTGCCTCTCTTTCTCTCTGCCTCTCTTTCTCTCTGCCTCTTTGTCTCTGCCTCTTTGTCTCTGCCTCTCTCTCTCTTTCTCTCTGTCTCTTTCTCTCTTTCTCTCTCTCTTTCTCTCTGTCTCTCTGTCTCTCTTTCTCTGTCTCTTTCTCTCTGCCTCTCTTTCTCTCTGCCTCTTTCTCTCTGCCTCTCTCTCTCTGCCTCTCTCTGCCTCTCTCTCTCTGCCTCTCTCTCTGCCTCTTTTTCTCTTTCTCTCTCTCTCTTTCTCTCTGCCTCTTTCTCTCTCTCTCTTTCTCTCTGCCTCTTTTTCTCTTTCTCTCTGCCTCTTTTTCTCTTTCTCTCTGTCTCTTTCTCTCTGTCTCTGCCTCTTTCTCTCTGCCCCTTTCTCTCTGCCTCTTTCTCTCTGCCTCTCTTTCTCTCTGTCTCTCTCTCTCTGCCTTTTTCTCTGCCTCTATCTCTGCCTCTTTCTCTTTCTCTCTGCCTCTCTTTCTCTCTGTCTCTGCCTCTCTTTCTCTCTATCTCTGTCTCTCTTTCTCTCTGCCTCTCTTTCTCTCTGCCTCTCTTTCTCTCTGCCTCTCTTTCTCTCTGCCTCTTTCTAACTGCCTCTTTCTTTCTCTCTGCCTCTTTCGTTCTCTCTGCCTCTTTCTTTCTCTCTGCCTCTTTCGATCTCTCTGCCTCTTTCGTTCTCTCTGCCTCTTTCTTTCTCTCTGCCTCTTTCTCTCTGTCTCTTTCTCTCTGCCTCTTTCTTTGTCTCTGCCTCTTTCTTTGTCTCTGCCTCTTTCGTTCTCTCTGTCTCTTTCTTTCTCTCTGCCTCTTTCTTTCTCTCTGCCTCTTTCTTTCTCTCTGCCTCTTTCTTTCTCTCTGCCTCTTTCTTTCTCTCTGCCTCTTTGTCTCTGCCTCTCTTTGTCTCTGCGTCTCTTTCTCTCTGTCTCTTTCTCTCTTTCTCTCTGTCTCTTTCTCTCTGTCTCTGTATCTCTTTCTCTCTGCCTCTTTCTCTCTGCCTCTTTCTCTCTGCCTCTCTCCCTCTGCCTCTCTCTCTCTGCCTCTTTCTCTCTGCCTCTTTATCTCTGTCTCTTTCTCTCTGTCTCTGCCTCTTTCTCTCTGCCTCTTTCTCTCTGCCTCTTTCTCTCTGCCTCTCTCTTTGTCTCTGTCTCTTTCTCTCTGTCTCTTTCTCTCTGCCTCTCTCTTTGTCTCTGTCTCTTTCTCTCTGTCTCTTTCTCTCTGTATCTCTCTTTCTTTCTCTCTCTTTCTCTCTCTCTCTTTCTCTGTCTCTGTCTCTCTTTCTCTCTGCCTCTCTTTCTCTCTGCCTCTCTTTCTCTCTGCCTCTTTCTCTCTTCCTCTTTCTTTCTCTCTGCCTCTTATTTTCTCTCTGCCTCTTTCTTTCTCTCTGCCTCTTTCTTGTTCTCTCTGCCTCTTTCTCTCTGCCTCTCTCTCTCTGCCTCTCTCTCTCTGCCTCTCTCTCTCTGCCTCTCTCTCTGCCTCTTTTTCTCTTTCTCTCTCTCTCTTTCTCTCTGCCTCTTTCTCTCTCTCTCTTTCTCTCTGCCTCTTTTTCTCTTTCTCTCTGCCTCTTTTTCTCTTTCTCTCTGTCTCTTTCTCTCTGTCTCTGCCTCTTTCTCTCTGCCCCTTTCTCTCTGCCTCTTTCTCTCTGCCTCTCTTTCTCTCTGCCTCTTTGTCTCTGCCTCTTTGTCTCTGCCTCTCTCTCTCTTTCTCTCTGTCTCTTTCTCTCTTTCTCTCTCTCTTTCTCTCTGTCTCTCTGTCTCTCTTTCTCTGTCTCTTTCTCTCTGCCTCTCTTTCTCTCTGCCTCTTTCTCTCTGCCTCTTTCTCTCTGCCTCTTTCTCTCTGCCTCTCTCTCTGCCTCTTTTTCTCTTTTTCTCTCTGCCTCTTTTTCTCTTTCTCTCTGTCTCTTTCTCTCTCTCTCTGCCTCTTTCTCTCTGCCCCTTTCTCTCTGCCTCTTTCTCTCTGCCTCTCTTTCTCTCTGCCTCTTTGTCTCTGCCTCTCTCTCTCTTTCTCTCTGTCTCTTTCTCTCTTTCTCTCTGTCTTTCTCTCTGTCTCTCTGTCTCTCTTTCTCTGTCTCTTTCTCTCTGCCTCTCTTTCTCTCTGCCTCTTTCTCTCTGCCTCTTTCTCTCTGCCTCTCTGCCTCTTTCTCTCTGCCTCTCTCTCTGCCTCTCTCTCTCTGCCTCTCTCGCTCTGCCTCTCTTTCTCTGCCTCTTTTTCTCTTTCTCTGTCTCTTTCTCTCTGTCTCTGCCTCTTTCTCTCTGTCTCTGCCTCTTTCTCTCTGCCTCTCTCTTTCTCTCTGCCTCTCTCTCTCTGCCTCGCTCTCTCTGCCTCTTTCTCTCTGCCTCTTTCTCTCTGCCTCTTTCTCTCTGCCTCTTCCTCTTTGCCTCTTCCTCTCTGCCTCTTCCTCTCTGCCTCTTTCTCTCTGCCTCTTTCTCTCTGCCTCTTTGTCTCTGCCTCTCTTTCTCTCTGTCTCTTTCTCTCTGCCTCTTTCTCTCTGCCTCTTGCTCTCTTTTGCTCTCTGTCTCTTTCTTTCTGCTCTGCCTCTTTCTCTCTGCCTCTTTCTCTCTTTTTCTCTGCTCTCTCCTCTTCTCTTTCTCTCTGCCTCTTTTTCTCTCTTCTCTTTATCTCTGTCTCTTTCTCTCTGTCTCTGCCTCTTTCTCTCTGCCTCTTTCTCTCTGCCTCTTTCTCTCTGCCTCTTTCTCTCTGCTCTTTCTCTCTGCCTCTTTCTCTCTGCCTCTTTCTCTCTGTCTCTCTGCCTCTTTCTCTCTGCCTCTTTCTCTCTTTCTCTCTGTCTCTTTCTCTATCCTCTTTCTCTCTTCCTCTCTTTCTCTCTGTATCTCTCTTTCTTTCTCTCTGTCTCTCTTTCTTTCTCTCTGCCTCTTTCTTTCTCTCTGCCTCTTTCTTTCTCTCTGCCTCTTTTTTCTCTCTGCCTCTTTCTTTCTCTCTGCCTCTTTCTTTCTCTGCTCTCTTTCTCTCTGCCTCTTTCTCTCTGCCTCTTTCTGCCTCTTTCTCTTTCTCTCTCTCTTTTCTCTCTGCTCTTTCTCTGCCTCTTTCTTTCTCTCTGCCTCTTCTCTTTCTCTCTGCCTCTCTTCTCTCTTTTCTCTTTTCTCTCTCTCTCTTTCTCTCTGCCTCTTTCTCTCTCTCTCTTTCTCTCTGCCTCTTTCTCTCTCTCTCTTTCTCTCTGCCTCTGTCTTTCTCTCTGCCTCTCTCTCTCTGCCTTCTCTCTCTGCCTCTTTCTCTCTGCCTCTTTCTCTCTGCCTCTTTCTCTCTGCCTCTTCCTCTTTGCCTCTTCCTCTCTGCCTCTTCCTCTCTGCCTCTTTCTCTCTGCCTCTTTCTCTCTGCCTCTTTGTCTCTGCCTCTCTTTCTCTCTGTCTCTTTCTCTCTGCCTCTTGCTCTCTGCCTCTTGCTCTCTGCCTCTCTGCCTCTTTCTCTCTTTCTCTCTGCCTCTCTCTCTCTGCCTCTCTCTCTCTTGCCTCTTTTTCTCTTTCTCTCTGTCTCTTTCTCTCTGTCTCTGCCTCTTTCTCTCTGCCTCTTTCTCTCTGCCTCTTTCTCTCTGCCTCTTTCTCTCTGCCTCTTTCTCTCTTCCTCTTTCTCTCTGCCTCTTTCTCTCTGTCTCTCTGCCTCTTTCTCTCTGCCTCTTTCTCCCTTTCTCTCTGTCTCTTTCTCTATGCCTCTTTCTCTCTTCCTCTCTTTCTCTCTGTATCTCTCTTTCTTTCTCTCTGTCTCTCTTTCTTTCTCTCTGCCTCTTTCTTTCTCTCTGCCTCTTTCTTTCTCTCTGCCTCTTTTTTTCTCTCTGCCTCTTTCTTTCTCTCTGCCTCTTTCTTTCTCTCTGCATCTCTCTTTCTCTCTGCCTCTTTCTCTCTGCCTCTTTCTTTCTGCCTCTTTCTCTCTTTCTCTCTGCCTCTTTCTCTCTGCCTCTTTCTCTGCCTCTTTCTTTCTCTCTGCCTCTTTCTCTTTCTCTCTGCCTCTCTTTCTCTCTGTCTCTGTCTCTCTTTCTTTCTCTCTGTCTCTCTTTCTTTCTCTCTGCATCTCTCTTTCTCTCTGCCTCTTTCTCTCTGCCTCTTTCTTTCTGCCTCTTTCTCTCTTTCTCTCTGCCTCTTTCTCTCTGCCTCTTTCTCTGCCTCTTTCTTTCTTTCTCTCTGCCTCTTTTTCTCTCTGCCTCTCTTTCTCTCTGTCTCTGTCTGTCTCTTTCTTTCTCTCTGTCTCTCTTTCTTTCTCTCTGCATCTCTCTTTCTCTCTGCCTCTTTCTCTCTGCCTCTTTCTTTCTGCCTCTTTCTCTCTTTCTCTCTGCCTCTTTCTCTCTGCCTCTTTCTCTGCCTCTTTCTTTCTCTCTGCCTCTTTCTCTTTCTCTCTGCCTCTCTTTCTCTCTGTCTCTGTCTCTCTCTCTTTCTCTCTGCCTCTCTTTCTCTCTGCCTCTCTTTCTCTCTGCCTCTCTTTCTCTCTGCCTCTCTTTCTCTCTGCCTCTTTCTCTCCACCTCTTTCTCTCTGCCTCTTTCTTTCTCTCTGTATCTCTCTTTCTTTCTCTCTGTCTATTTCTCTCTATATTTCTTTGTCTCTTTCTCTCTGCCTCTTTCTCTCTGTCTCTCTGTCTCTTTCTCTCTGCCTCTTTCTCTCTGCCTCTGTCTCTCTGCCTCTTTCTCTCTGCCTCTTTCTCTCTGCCTCTTTCTCTCTGCCTCTCTTTCTCTCTGTCTCTGCCTCTATCTCTCTGCCTCTTTCTCTCTGCCTCTTTCTCTCTGCCTCTTTCTCTCTGTCTCTTTCATTCTCTCTGTCTCTTTCGTTCTCTCTGCCTCGTTCTCTCTGCCTCTTTCTCTGTGCCTCTTTCTCTCTGCCTCTTTCTCTGCCTTTTTCTCTCGTCTCTCTCTCTGCCTCTTTCTCTGCCTCTATCTCTGCCTCTTTCTCTCTTTCTCTCTGCCTCTTTCTTTCTCTCTGCCTCTTTCTCTCTTTCTCTCCGCCTCTTTCTCTCTGCCTCTTTCTCTCTGTCTCTTTCTCTCTGTATCTCTCTTTCTTTCTCTCTGCCTCTTTCTCTCTTCCTCTTTCTCTCTGCCTCTTTCTCTCTGTCTCTCTGCCTCTTTCTCTCTGCCTCTTTCTCCCTTTCTCTCTGTCTCTTTCTCTATGCCTCTTTCTCTCTTCCTCTCTTTCTCTCTGTATCTCTCTTTCTTTCTCTCTGTCTCTCTTTCTTTCTCTCTGCCTCTTTCTTTCTCTCTGCCTCTTTCTTTCTCTCTGCCTCTTTCTTTCTCTCTGCCTCTCTTTCTCTCTGTCTCTGTCTCTCTTTCTTTCTCTCTGTCTCTCTGTCTCTTTCTCTCTGCCTCTTTCTCTCTGTCTCTTTGTCTCTCTGTCTCTTTCTCTCTGCCTCTTTCTCTCTGTCTCTCTTTCTCTCTGCCTCTTTCTCTCTGCCTCTGTCTCTCTTTCTCTCTGCCTCTTTCTCTCTGCCTCTTTCTCTCTGCCTCTTTCTCTCTGCCTCTCTTTCTCTCTGTCTCTGCCTCTATCTCTCTGCCTCTTTCTCTCTGCCTCTTTCTCTCTGTCTCTTTCGTTCTCTCTGTCTCTTTCGTTCTCTCTGCCTCTATCTCTGCCTCTTTCTCTTTCTCTCTGCCTCTCTTTCTCTCTGCCTCTTTCTCTCTGCCTCTTTCTTTCTCTCTGCCTCTTTCGTTCTCTCTGCCTCTTTCTTTCTCTCTGCCTCTTTCGATCTCTCTCTGCCTCTTTCGTTCTCTCTGCCTCTTTCTTTCTCTCTGCCTCTTTCTCTCTGTCTCTTTCTCTCTGCCTCTTTCTCTCTGCCTCTTTCTCTCTGCCTCTTTCTCTCTGCCTCTTTCGTTCTCTCTGCCTCTTTCGTTCTCTCTGCCTCTTTCGATCTCTCTGCCTCTTTCGTTCTCTCTGCCTCTTTCTTTCTCTCTGCCTCTTTCTCTCTGTCTCTTTCTCTCTGCCTCTTTCTCTCTGCCTCTTTCTCTCTGCCTCTTTCTCTCTGCCTCTTTCTTTGTCTCTGCCTCTTTCTTCTCTCTGCTTCTTTCGTTCTCTCTGCCTCTTTCTTCCTATCTGCCTCTTTCTCTGTCTGTCTCTTTCTTCTCTCTGCCTCTTTTGTTCTCTCTGCCTCTTTCTTTCTCTCTGCCTCTTTCTCTCTGTCTCTTTCTCTCTGCCTCTTTCTCTCTGCCTCTTTCTCTCTCTGCCTCTTTCTTTGTCTCTGCCTCTTTCGTTCTCTCTGCCTCTTTCGTTCTCTCTGCCTCTTTCTTTCTCTCTGCCTCTTTCGATCTCTCTGTCTCTTTCGTTCTCTCTGCCTCTTTCTTTCTCTCTGCCTCTTTCTTTCTCTCTGCCTCTTTCTTTCTCTCTGCCTCTTTGTCTCTACCTCTCTTTGTCTATTCCTATCTTTCTCTCTGTCTCTTTCTCTCTTTCTCTCTGCCTCTATCTCTCTGACTCTTTCTCTCTGCCTCTTTCTCTCTGCCTCTTTCTCTCTGTCTCTTTCGTTCTCTCTGTCTCTTTCGTTCTCTCTGCCTCGTTCTCTCTGCCTCTTTCTCAGTGCCTCTTTCTCTCTGCCTCTTTCTCTGCCTTTTTCTCTTGTCTCTCTCTCTGCCTCTTTCTCTGACTCTATCTCTGCCTCTTTCTCTTTCTCTCTGCCTCTCTTTCTCTCTGTCTCTGCCTCTCTTTCTTTCTGCCTCTTTCTCTCTTTCTCTCTGCCTCTTTCTCTCTGCCTCTTTCTTTCTCTCTGCCTCTTTCTCTCTTTCTCTCTTTCTCTCCGCCTCTTTCTCTCTGCCTCTTTCTCTCTGTCTCTTTCTCTCTGTATCTCTCTTTCTTTCTCTCTGTCTCTTTCTCTCTGTCTCTTTCTCTTTCTCACTTTCTCTCTTTCTCTCCGCCTCTTTCTCTCTGTCTCTTTCTCTCTGCCTCTTTCTCTCTGTCTCTCTTTCTCTCTGCCTCTTTCTCTCTGCCTCTGTCTCTCTTTCTCTCTGCCTCTTTCTCTCTGCCTCTGTCTCTCTTTCTCTCTGCCTCTTTCTCTCTGCCTCTTTCTCTCTGCCTCTCTTTCTCTCTGTCTCTGCCTCTATTTCTCTGCCTCTTTCTCTCTGCCTCTTTCTCTCTGTCTCTTTTGTTCTCTCTGTCTCTTTCGTTCTCTCTGCTTCTTTCTCTGTGCCTCTTTCTCTCTGCCTCTTTCTCTGCCTTTTTCTCTCTGTCTCTCTCTCTGCCTTTTTCTCTGCCTCTATCTCTGCCTCTTTCTCTTTCTCTCTGCCTCTCTTTCTCTCTGTCTCTGTCTCTCTTTATCTCTGCCTCTCTTTCTCTCTGCCTCTCTTTCTCTCTGCCTCTCTTTCTCTCTGCCTCTTTCTCTCTGCCTCTTTCTTTCTCTCTGCCTCTTTCTCTCTCTCTGCGTCTTTCATTCTCTCTGCCTCTTTCTTTCTCTCTGCCTCTTTCGATCTCTCTGCCTCTTTCGTTCTCTCTGCCTCTTTCTTTCTCTGTGCCTCTTTCTCTCTGCCTCTTTCTCTGCCTTTTTCTCTCTGTCTCTCTCTCTGCCTTTTTCTCTGCCTCTATCTCTGCCTCTTTCTCTTTCTCTCTGCCTCTCTTTCTCTCTGTCTCTGCCTCTCTTTCTCTCTGTCTCTGTCTCTCTTTCTCTCTGCCTCTCTTTCTCTCTGCCTCTCTTTCTCTCTGACTCTTTCTCTCTGCCTCTTTCTTTCTCTCTGCCTCTTTCGATCTCTCTGCGTCTTTCATTCTCTCTGCCTCTTTCTTTCTCTCTGCCTCTTTCGATCTCTCTGCCTCTTTCGTTCTCTCTGCCTCTTTCTTTCTCTCTGCCTCTTTCTTTGTCTCTGCCTCTTTCGTTCTCTGCCTCTCTTTCTCTCTGTCTCTGTATCTCTTTCTCTCTGCCTCTTTCTCTCTGCCTCTTTCTCTCTGCCTCTCTCCCTCTGCCTCTCTCTCTCTGCCTCTTTCTCTCTGCCTCTTTATCTCTGTCTCTTTCTCTCTGTCTCTGCCTCTTTCTCTCTGCCTCTTTCTCTCTGCCTCTTTCTCTCTGCCTCTTTCTCTCTGCCTCTCTCTTTGTCTCTGTCTCTTTCTCTCTGTCCCTTTCTCTCTGCCTCTCTCTTTGTCTCTGTCTCTTTCTCTCTGTCTCTTTCTCTCTGTATCTCTCTTTCTTTCTCTCTCTTTCTCTCTCTCTCTTTCTCTGTCTCTGTCTCTCTTTCTCTCTGCCTCTCTTTCTCTCTGCCTCTTTCTCTCTGCCTCTTTCTTTCTCTCTGCCTCTTATTTTCTCTCTGCCTCTTTCTTTCTCTCTGCCTCTTTCGTTGTTCTCTCTGCCTCTTTCTCTCTGCCTCTTTCTTCTCTCTGCCTCTTTCTCTCTGCCTCTTTCTTTCTCTTTGCCTCTTTCTCTCTGCCTCTTTCTCTCTGCCTCTGTCTCTTTGTCTCTGCCTCTTTCTTTGTCTCTGCCTCTTTCATTCTCTCTGCCTCTGTCTCTTTCTCTCTTTCTCTCTTTCTCTCTCTTTGTCTCTGCCTCTTTGTCTCTGCCTCTCTCGAAATAACTTTTTTTCCATAAATTAGCTCTAAACCATGTTTGATGCACTCTGGATGTCCAATTTTTGCTGTGCTGTCTATTTGAGATGAAATGAACACTGTGGACAATTTTTAGCAAGTTGCAACATTGAAATGCAGAAATAAGCACTTTTCCATAAACAAGCTCTAAATCATGTTTGATGCACTCTGGATGTCCATTTTTTGCTGTGCTGTCTATTTGAGATGAAATGAACACTGTGGACAGTTTTAAGCAATTTGCAACATTGAAATGCAGAAATGAAGCACTTTTCCATAAACAAGCTCTAAATCACGTTTGATGCACTCTGGATGTCATTTTTTTTGCTGTGCTGTCTATTTGAGATGAAATGAACACTGTGGACAGTTTTCAGCAATTTGA